>NC_090409.1:36515489-36650886 GCF_036365525.1 Heterodontus francisci | reverse complement strand
ACTCCCGGGACAGCAAAGGCGGGGCCCTCCACCTGTGACCCCCTGAACCCGGCCAATCAGTTCCTCAAAGCCCAGTTTCTGCCTCGTTGTCCGTTCAAGGAGCGATTTGAACACGAACATGATGTTGGAAAAATCCGAGATCCGTTGGGATCAACAACTTGCAATATCAGGGATTAATTGGGACAAGGGATTGACTCTTTATCCATTATCCCACAATTCTTCATGGGTTCGAGCTACGAGGCCCACACGGTGTTTGGACACCTCTGAGCAGGAACATGTTCTAATGCAACAACAACTTGCATTTATAAAGCACCTTTAACAGTAAAACGTCCCAAGGCATTTCAGAGGAGTGACTATCGAACAAAATTTGACCCCGTGCCACATCAGGAGATATTAGGGACCGACCGGCGACCAAAAGCTGGGTCAAAGAGGTCGGTTTTTTAAGGAGCGTCTTAAAGGAGGAGAGAGAGAGGCGGAGAGGTTTAGGGAGGGAATTCCAGAGCTTAGGGCCCCAGGCAGCTGAAGGCACGGCCGCCAATGGTGGAGCGATGTGAATCGGGGGATGGGCAAGAGGGCGGAATTGGAGGAAGGGCAGAGATCTCGGAGGGCTGGAGGAGGTTTCAGAGATAGGAAGGGTTGCAGGGGCTGGAGGAGGTCACAGAGATAGGGAGGGTTGCAGGGGCTGGAGGAGGTGACAGAGATAGGAAGGGTTGTAGGGGCTGGAGTAGGTTACAGAGATGGGGGTGGGGCGAGGAGGCCATGGAGCGATTTGAACACTGAGATGATTTTAAATTGAAGACTGAGATGCTGCTGTGGCCGAATAGCCTCTTGGCGTTTGCGCGTGGCGTTGAGTTGTGGGGGTAGTGGTCACAGCAGTCTGAGAAGGGGGAGGAAGGAGTTTGGACCGTTAACCATCGATCATTGTCATCTTCACTCTCTCCGTAGACACTTACCCAGTATTACGATGAGCCTGGGGATAACTCCGACCTCAAGTCCCCTAACGATACCATGCCCGGTGACTACCTGGAGCAAGAGAATCCCATTTACAACGACCTTTCCTACCCGGAGGCCGAGCACCGGAAAAGCCAGGAATTTGTGTCCAAGGGAATGTACGTGTAGGCCTCAGGCTCTTTCTCCCCCTCAATGCCAACACTCCCCAGAACACCTTTATTCCTCTTAACGCTAACGGAACAGTGCACTCCCTTTCTCTTCCGACTCCGCAACATTACTGTCGAATTATTATACCGATGCTTTTGGCTGCGCGAGAGGGTCCTTGTAACTTTTGGGAACCTGTAACTGGTGCCTTGTTGGGTGGGGTCTGGGGAAGAAGAGGGGAGTAGGGGCTTGTACCTTGGGGAGCAATTTAGAGATTGGACTTGAATTCAAGCATTAGCCCCTTTTCCCCCCCCCGCCCCCCCCGTTTACCTTGCCCCGTTACCCCCATCCTTCCCCCAACTCTCCACAGTACTCCTTTTGACCCTTGACCTCACCCAGTAGCAGAAACTAGGCCGCACAGCCTGAATTGCGGCCTTGTCCTCAAACTCTACACTACAGAGCCTGGAGGGGGGGGGGGGAGGGGGTTTTGTCCCCATGGGCAATCCACTCCGGGGGGACGGTGAAGGTTTTTGGGTTGGGGGTAAACTTTCCACCTGTCGGCTCGCCCCAGGAGCTGTCCAATTCCCAAGGCCTGAGGAGGCAGGCTTCAAAATAAACAGAACTGAACCTGCCACGCTGTTCAAATTCTCTCTCTCTTTCCCCCACCCCCCCACCCCCCCCTGCCTCACTGCCCCGTGTGTTTGATCAGAGGACTGAGAGACCTGGGAGGCTGTGGTCCCATGACTGCTTCCTGAGGTCTGTCACATACAATTGGCCTTTGTGGAAGTAGTGGGAGCAGAGCGAGAGAGACTCAGTCATGGGGCCCTGACTCCTGAAGGGATGGGGGAGGAAGGAGAAAGGTTTTCAGAATTGGGTAAACGGCCTGCCTCACAGTCCAGTGACACAAAGTTGCTTCCTGCCCAGTCTGGTACAGTTCACCCGGTTGAGATACGCACGAAAGCGGGCAACTCGGGGGGAGTGGGGGGGGGGAAGGTGGGGGGGTTGTGTTGGAAGGTCAGGGGGTCATTCGGTGGGGAGAGGGGGAGTGGGGAATTAGCTGAGGAACAAGCGGTTCCCCAGCCCCTACACCCAGGGTAGCCGTCAACCGTGACTACCAGCAGGCTGTTCGACTGTGGGGTGCATCATAAACGAGCCCCATTTTTTTTTTTTTTGTTCTGGCGCTACAGATACAGATTGTTGCTTTTCCAGGCAGCTTTCCACTGGGCTATGCTAATGCACTGCAGTGTGTGTGTGTGTGTGTGTGTGTGTGTCCGTCTGTCCGTCCTCTCGATACTGACGGGAGGAGCCCTAGCATTACAGATAATTACAATAAACTAATTGCAATGATTCGATTGTGCAACGACCTGCAGTAAGAGGGAGTGCATATTCTAAAGTCCGAAAGCAATCGAGATGCCTATGGTGGAATTTCCCGCATTTCCGAACCTGGAATTTTAAGTCTAATCCAATTTAATTTTCATTATTGCTCCACTGAATGCTTTTGAAATCTGATTTGATTTTTAAATTCCTTTTTCTGAGGGTGTTTTTTTTTTAATTGTTTAAGCAGATGTGTCTAAACGGCTGCTGACGTCGCTGGGGGAATTGGATTGGGGTTAAAGGTCGAGCTCGGTGAGGGAGGGCCATGAGGGGTGAGGCACTGGTCTGTGTTTTAACCCCCACGTTTGCTGCATGCCCTGTTCAGGCAGGAGCTCCCTGCCTTCCACCCACTCAATCTTGTCACCGAGTCAGACAGAGCCCTTTTTCAGTTAATTCATTCTCGAGTAGTTTCCCTCCCCACCTAGAGCAAAGAGTAAAACAGTTTCTCCTCATTTACTCGATCAAAAAAACGCCTCATGGTTTTGATTTAAATCTCCCCCTTAACCTTCTCTGCTCGAAGGAGAACAATCCCAGCTTCTCCCAGTCTCTCCACATTAACTGAAGTTCCTCATTCCTGGGAACATTCCAGTAAATCTCCCTCCGCCCCCCCTCTCCAAGACCCTGATGTCTTTCCTGAAGCTCCTGTATTGAATCAATGGCCTGTGTTATTTATTCCCGTCACGCGATCTCGGACTGGGTTTAAGTGCCGTCATTTTAGCGTCGGCTTATAAATTGAGCAAAACTAACAATGGTTGCCCTGGGAGACGGGAGGTTAGGCTGCAGCCAAAGCATTAGCTCCCCTCTCCCCAGTCCGCTTCTGCGTGCTGTAGCGTCAATCTATCGATTAAACTAGTCAAAGGTCTCGGAGCCGAGGGAATACAGATTAGTAACATTTTAAAAACAAATGTTTTTTTTTTAAAGAAAAGATCATTATATTGTGAACCAGTGAGTGAGGCTCGTAGCTCAGTACAGGCCGGGATTGGAGTAGGGGCCTGGACTGTGTGTTCAGAGGGGAAGGTGGGAGGGTGAAGCTACTAAATACTGGCTTTTGTTTTAAAACCACTTTCAGAATTCCAGCTTTTGTTGAGTGAGGCTGAAAGGACTTGTGTTTATAGTAATGCCTTTCAAAGTCTCAGGGCGTTTCCCCCAGTGTTTGAATCACCTCCCTGAAGGGTAATCACTGCTGTAATGTCGGAAACGTGGCAGATGTTTTGCACACAGCTCCAAGACAGCGCAGCACTCCCTCACTGCTGACCCCTGCGGCAGCGCGGCACTCCCTCAGCGCTGCCCCTGCGGCAGCGGGAGTGTTGGCCTGGATTAGGGGTTCAAGCCTTTGGAGTGGGGATTCGAACCCACGCCCTTCTGACCCAGAGGCGCGACAGCTGCCCACCGGGCCGAGGCTGACTTCCCGGCTTGCTGCTGACGGGGAGTGCCTTAGATAGTTGATCAATACTGGAACTCCTCCTCAGACAGTTAAGAATAACTTGCCAACTCGATGCACTAACGGGAAGTGTGGCCCTCAAGGTTAATTTTAGTAGAAAAATAACAAGTCTAAACACTAAATAATTGGCACATGGTCAATGACCCGAACATTTAACATGAGACCTTGCTAGAAAAACAGGCTTCAAGCCACTTTAAAACATGAACAAAAACACTCGGTGACTTGGGTAGAGTCGGATTGTCATCCAATAGTAACTGCTGTAAACATGCAGCCTCTGATCCTGAATTTATTAATCAATAACATTTTACTTTTATGTAGTGTCTTTAACACTAAAACATTCCAAAGCACTTCATGGGAGCGGTTATCAAACCATAGTTATCAGGCTGTCGATTCGTGCTGCCTCCCCAGGTTGAATTTCTCCTTTTTCCGCCCCCCCCCCCCCACCTTTTTCCAGATTGTGTGAATAGCTAGGGCAGGGGAGGGTCAGAAATGGGGAGCTCCTGTGCTTGCGATGCTTCCTCCCCACTGCTTCACCCCGCTGCGATTTATCTCACTTGTTTTACACCGCCCGCCAGTAATATCACCAAATCCACACGAGTGGGGAGGAGCTTTTCCACATCGGAAAGGGTTAACTCGCCCTCTCTCCTCTCGGCACATTCTCTACTCTTTCGAACTCTGTCTCTCTCGCACTCATTACTCTATCATTGTCTCCTTTCTCGTCCCTTTCTCTAATCACTCCCTGGCTCCCCGTCCCCCACACTCTCTCCACCCCTCAGTCCCCCCTCTGCCCCTATCTCTTTCCACCCCCCACCCCCCCACCACCCCTGCCCCCACACTCTTGTCATCGGAACATAGGAACAAGAGTAGGCCATCGAGCCTGCTCCGCCATTCAGTTAGATCATGACTGATCATCTACCTCAATGCCACTTTCCCACATTATCCCCATATCCCTTCATGACACTAGTATCTAGAAATCTATCCATCTCTGTCTTGAACATGCTCGGTGATTGAGCTTGCACAGCCCTCTGGGATAGAGAATTCCAAAGATTCACCACCCTCTGAGTGAGTGAAGAAATTCCTCCTCATCTCTGTCCAAAATGGCCTACCTCTTATTCTGAGACTGTGTCCCCTGGTTCTAGATCCCCCAGCCAGGGGAAACATCCTTCCTGCATCTACCCTGTCGAGCCCTGTAAGAATTCTGTATGATTCAATAAGATCACCTCTCATTCTAAACTCTAGAGAATACAGGCCCAGTCTCCTCAATCTCTCCTCATAGGACAGTCCCGCCATCCCAGGAATCAGTCTGGTGAACCTCCGCTGCACTCCCTCTATGGCAAGTATATCCTTCCTTAGATAAGGAGACCAAAACTGTACACATTACTCCAGGTGCAGTCTCACCAAGGCTTTATACAATTGCAGCAAGACTTCCTGTATTCCTGTACTCAAATCCTCTTGCAATGAAGGCCAACATACCATTTGCCTTCCTAATTGCTTGCTGCACCTGCGTGTTAGCTTTCAGTGACCCATTAACAAGAACACCCCTCTCTCCCTCTTCCCTTCCTCCCTCCATCTCTCTCCCCTGCATTGTTGCATCCACTCACAGAACTACTTGTCTCTGTTTCAGTAACAGTGTAAATTTACTGGGGTGTAATGTTTTAACCCCGTGCATGGGTGGATATTAACCCTCCCTCTCCCCCACGCAATTAGACCAGCAGTTACAGAACGGAGGCCTGTTGTGTGGGTTGTGTTTGAAGGGGGCTTTTTAACACTAGAAGGCAAGGTCTACAGTGCTCGCAATTGGGAACAATGCAAGATACTGGGAAACCAAGTGAATCTTTTAGGGTTATGTGAGATTTATGTTGTTCCGTTCTGATATACTACAGTTTGCTACAGCTGCCATCGGGGCAGATTAACTTAACATGAATTCTGTAAAAGAAATATTGAAAATGTGAATCGTTTGTATTCTGTGATGCAATGATACTAATTCCTGTGTTAATCAAAGTAACACTCAGATGGATAAATCTGCTGCCGATTGCAATCCTCACTACATGTGTAAAATGGTATCAAACTAAAAACTTAACAATGGATATCGATGTCAGGATGGAGACCAATCTCTCCGCTCTTTCAGGATCGAGTTACGAATGAGCTCTGTACACAGGTGTAACTCGGCTATGGGAGGCGTTTTGTATATCTTGGATGAGTTCTAAATTATCTTTTTGTAAACAATAAACATTTCCTGTATTTGCAGGATCCGTGTGGATTCATTTGGAATCTTTTTCTGTGCAATTTGCCTTCCTTTCATCACTGGAGGGAACTGATTCAATCGGGGTACGTTTCTGGGGGGCCGGATCTAGTGTGGGGGACAGGCCCCACTTCCCCCGGGGACGGGCTCTGTCTGGGGTACAGACCCCTGAACCTCCCTTTCTCTCTAACCTCCTCCAGCCCCGACAACCCTCCCTATCTCTGTAACCTCCTCCAGCCCCTACAACTCTCCGAGATCTCTGCGCTCCCTCCAATTCCGGCCTTTTGCCCATCCCCCGATTCCCATCGCTCCACCATTGGCGGCCGTGCCTTCAGCTGCCTGGGGCCCTGAGCTCTGGAATTCCCTCCCTAAACCTCTCCGCCTCTCTCTCTCTCCTCCTTTTAAGATGGTCCTTAAAAACCGACCTCTTTGACCGAGCTTTTGGTCACCGGTCCCTAATATCTCCTGATGTGGTTCAGGGTTAAATTTCGGTTGGTAGACATTCCTGTGCCGGGCCTTAAGACGTTTTATTTATTTATTTTTAAAATTTTATTTATTTATTTAGAGATACAGCACTGAAACAGGCCCTTCAGCCCACCGAGTCTGTGCTGACCATCAACCACCCATTTATACTAATCCTACACTAATTCCATATTCCTACCACATCCCCACCTGTTCCTACATTTCCCTACCACCTACCTATACTAGGGGCAATTTATAATGGCCAATTTACCAATCAACCTGCAAGTCTTTTGGGCTGTGGGAGGAAACCGGAGCACCCAGAGGAAACCCACGCAGACACAGGGAGAACTTGCAAACTCCACACAGGCAGTACCCAGAATCGAACCCGGGTCGCTGGAGCTGTGAGGCTGCGGTGCTAACCACTGTGCCGCCCCTACTTTAAAAGTATTACATAAATGCACATTGTTGTTGGAAAGTAGATGTGTTTTTAAAATAATGATGCATTTCGATAGGGTGGACGTGGAGAAACCATTTCTCGTTGTGTGTACCTGGAAGATAAGGGGCCATAAACACAAGGTTATCATTCGGGGTTCCGATGAAGGGTCACTGACCCGAAACGTTAACTCTGCTTCTCTTTCCACAGATGCTGCCAGACCTGCTGAGTGGTTCCAGCATTTCTTGTTTTTATTTCAGATTTCCAGCATCCGCAGTATTTTGTTTTTATTTTAGGTTATCATTCAGCTTCAGCTGAGTTTGGTAAACACTTGCACTTGCCAGATTTGACCACCGGGGGGCAGTGTTGTGTAGTTTGGCACCACATTTGGACCAATGGACAAAGCCCAGCAGCACCCCCTGATGACCAGGAGGTGGTACTACATGCAAATGAATGGGCATCAATACGCCATCCACACACAGTGGTATCGTGCCGTGGCTCCTCACCCTGACTATAGCCCAACTACCTGCAATTCTACACAATCCACCACCGCCTTGCAGAGAGTGGCATCGAACAGCACAGAAACAGGCCATTTGGCCCTACAAGTCTATGCTGGTGAACATGCTGCACACACGCCTCCTCCCACTCTAATTATCCTTCCCATTCCTTCCCCCTCCTTATCTCAATTCCCTTCTTCCTCAAGTGTGCATCAACCCTCCCTATAAATGTTGGACTGGGGGCCGTCCCTCACGATAACAGATTATCCAGCTCGTTATCACGTCGTTTTCCCCATGACAACGGTGAGTGTGATTCACGTGTCGGAAGCGTGTGAGATGTCCTCAGGTGGTGAAAAGCATTATAGAAATGCAATCTTATTTTAGCTGTCGGGATAGGCCCCAGCTGGAGAATTGTGTCCAATTCTGGTCGCCAGAACTTCAGGAAGGATGTCGAGGCCTTGGAGAGGGTGCGGAAGAGATTTACCAGAATGGTCGCAGAGATAGAGTTGTACAGCATAGAAACAGGCCCTTCGGCCCACCGTGTCCATGCCGACCATAATGCCTATCTATACTAATCCCACCTGCCTGCATTAATTCCATATCCCTCTATGCCTTGCTCATTCAAGTACCTGTCCAGATGCCTCTTAAATGTCGCTACTGTTCCTGCCTCCACCACCTCCTCAGGCAGCTCATTCCAGATACCCACTATTCTTTATGTGAAATATTTACCCCTTTGATCCCCTTTTAAACCTCCTCCCTCTCACCTTAAATCTATGCCCTCTAGTTTTAGTCACCCCTACCATAGGAAACAGTCTCTGGCTATCTACCCTATCTATGCCTCTCATGATTTTATATACCTTTATCATGTCCCCTCTCAGCCTCCTGCGCTCCAGGGAAAACAGACCCAGCCTATCCAATCTCTCTTTATAACTCCACCCCTCCAAACCAGGCAACATCCTTGTGAATCTTTTCTGCACCCTCTCTAGCTTAATCACATATTTCCTGTAGTGCGGTGACCAGAACTGCACACAGTACTCCAAATGCGGCCTAACCAACGTTATGTACAACTGTAAACTGACATCCCAATACTTGTACTCAATGCCTCGGCCGATGAAGGCAAGCATGCCATACGCCGCCTTCACCACCCTGTCTACCTGTGTTACCACTTTCAGGGAACTATGTACTTGCACCCCAAGGTCTCTCTGCTCAACAACACTCCCCAGGGCCCTGCCATTCACTGTATATGTCCTGCCCTGGTTTAACTTCCCAAAATGCATCACTTCACACTTGTCTGTGTTAAATTCCATTTGCCAGTCCCTTGCCCACTTTCCCAGTTGATCTATATCCTGTTGTAATCTTAGACAACCTTCTTCACTGTCCACTATACCACTAATTTTGGTGTCACCTGCAAACTTACTAATCATGCCCCCCACATTCACATCCAAGTCATGAATATATATGACAGACAACAGAGGGCCCAGCACCGATCCCTGCGGTACACAACTGGTCACCGGCCTCCAATCTGAAAAACAACCCTCCACTACCACCCTCTGCCTCCTATCACCAAGCCAATTTTGTATCCAATTTGCTAGCTCACCCTGGATCCCATGTGATCGAACCTTCTGGACCAGCCTACCATGCGGGACCTTGTCAAAGGCCTTGCTAAAGTCCATGTAGACAAAGTCCATTGCCCTACCCTCGTCAATCCTCTTGGTCACCACCTCAAAAAACTCAAATCAGATTTGTGAGACATGATTTCCCACACACAAAGCCATGCTGACTATCCCTAATCAGACCTTGCCTTTCCAAATGCATATAAATCCTGTCTCTCAGAACCCCTTCCAATAACTTTCCCACCACTGATGTAAGGCTCACTGGCCTGTAGTTCCCTAGCTTATCCCTGCTGCCCTTCTTAAATAAAGGCACAACATTAGCTATCCTCCAGTCTTCTGGTGCCTCACCCGTGGCTAACGATGATACAAAAGTCTCTGCCAGGGCCCCAGCAATCTCCTCCTTTGCTTCCCATAGCATCCGAGGATACACCTGGTCAGGCCCTGGGGATTTATCCACCTTAATGCGCTTCAAAACCTCCAACACCTCCTCCTTTGTAATGTTGATATGCTCCAGGATATCGCTGTTCCCTCCCTTGAACTCACTAGCTTCCATGACCTTCTCGACGGTAAATACAGACGAGAAATATTCATTTAAGACCTCACCCATTTCCAGTGGCTCCTCACATACATTACCACACTGATCCTTCAGGGGACCTACTCTCTCCCTCGCTACCCTTTCACTCTTAATATACTTACAGAATCTTTTAGGATTCTCCTTTATCTTATCTGCCAGGGAAAGCTCATGGCCCCTTTTTGCCCTCTTAATTTCCTTCTTAAATGTAGTCTTACATCCCCTATACTCCTCGAGGGACTCGCTTGATCGCAGCTGCCTATACCTGACATATGCCTCCTTCTTTGTCCTGACCAGACCCTCAATATCCTTCGTCAACCAAGGTTCCATAAATTTGCCAGTCTTGCTCTTCCATCTAACAGGAACATGCCGGCCCTGAACTCTTCCTATCTCACTTGTAAAAGCCTCCCACTTGCCAGACGTCCCTTTACCTGTAAAGAGCCTCTCCCATTCAACTTTTGAGAGTTCCTGTCTGATGCCATCGAAATTAGCCTTCCCCCAATTTAAGACTTCAACCTGAGGACCAGTCCTATCCTTTTCCATAACTATCTTGAAGCTAATAGAGTTATAGTCACTGGTCCCAAAGTGCTCCCCCACTGACACATCAACCACCTGCCCATCCTCATTTCCTAAGAGGAGGTCGAGTGTAGCCCCTTCTCTGGTAGGGCCATCCACATACTGCTTCAGAAAACTATCCTGGACACGCACAATAAATTCTTCCCCATCTGATCCCTTAGCACTAAGGCAGTCCCAGTCAATATTAGGGAAGTTAAAATCACCTACTATTACAACCCTATAATTCCTACACCTATCTGTGATTTCCCTACATATCTGCTCCTCTACTTCCCTCTGACTATTGGGGGGCCTATAGTATCATCCCATCAAAGTGATCACCCCTTTCTTATTTCTAAGTTCTACCCGTATGTCCTTGCTGGACGTTCCCCCCGGGATATCCTCTCTAAGTACTGCCGTGATGTTCTCCCTAATCAATAGTGTAACTCCCCCTCCTCTCTCACCTCCACCTCTGTCATGCCGGAAAGATCAATACCCCGGAACATTGAGCTGCCAGTCCTGCCCATCCCTCAACCACGTTTCCGTAATAGCTATAATATCACAAGCCCATGTACCGATCCATGCTCCGAGTTCATCTGCCTTACCTGTAAGGCTTCTTGTATTAAAGTAAATGCAGTTTAGCCTACCAGACCTTCCACGCTCCCTGTCCTGCCCCTGCCCGGCCTGCCTACTGGACTTGCTTGCTTTAACCTCTACATTTGCCTCAACTATCTCATCTGAGAGACTACTACTTTGGGTCCCACCCCCCCTGTAAGACTAGTTTAAACCCTCCCGAGTAGTACTAGCAAATCTCCCCACAAGGATATTGGTCCCCCTCCAGTTTAGATGCAACCCGTCCTTCTTGTACAGGTCACCTCTGCACCAGAAGAGATCCCAATGGTCCAAGTAGCTGAAGCCCTCCCGCCTACACCAGCTCTTCAGCCAGGCATTCATTTGCCTAATCCTCCTATTCCTACCCTCACCAGGATGAGAGACTTCAGTTAATGTGGAGAGACTGGAGAAGCTGGGATTGTTCTCCTTAGAGCAGAGAAGGTTAAGGGGGAGATTTAATCGAGGCGTTCAAAATCATGAGGGGGTTTCGATGGAGTAAATGAGGAGAAACTGTTCCCAGTGGCAGGAGGGTCGGTAACCGGAGGGACACAGATTGAGGATAATCGGTAAAAGAACCAGAGGGGGGGAGATGAGGAGAATTTTTTTGACGCAGTGAGTTGTTGTGATCTGGAACGCGCTGCCTGAAAGGGCGGTGGAAGCAGATTCAATAGTAACTTTCAAAAGGGGGAATTGGAGAAATACTGGAAGGGGGGAAATTTACAGGAGGATGGGGGAAAGAGCAGGGGGGAGAGTGGGGACTAATTGGATCTTTCAAAGAGCTAGCACAAGGACAATGGGCCGAATGGGCTCTTCCAGTGCTCAGTATGTGTGTGTGTGATTGGAGGCAGTGCCCCAGTTGAGGTTGGTAAACGCTTTGTGATGACCTGTTTCTTCCAGCAGGGGTCAGTGCTGTGCGATTTACGGCTGCTCTTCCATAAATGGGCAAAGCCCTGCACTGTCACCTGGCAACCAGGAGGTGATACTACATGCAAATAAAACAACAACCAGCAGTCCACATATCGTAGCACCACCCGCCCCGTGCCGAAAAAGGACATCACCCCGTATGCACTGACTGCCCTGACTTGTACCCAATCCTCCTGCAATACTGAATCCAACTGAGGGAGTGCTGCAATGTCGGAGGGTCAGTACTGAGGGAGTGCTGCAATGTCGGAGGGTCAGTACTGAGGGAGTGCTGCAATGTCGGAGAGTCAGTACTGAGGGAGTGCTGCAATGTCGGAGGGTCAGTACTGAGGGAGTGCTGCACTGACGGAGAGTCAGTACTGAGGGAGTGCTGCAATGTCAGAGGATCAGCACTAAGGGAGTGCTGCACTGTCGGAGAGTCAGTACTGAGGGAGTGCTGCACTGTCGGAGAGTCAGTACTAAGGGAGTGCTGCACTGTCAGAGGGTCAGCACTGAGTGAGTGCTGCACTGTGCGAGGGTCAATACAGAGGGAGCGCTGCACTGTGCGAGGGTCAGCACTGAGTGAGTGCTGCACTGTGCGAGGGTCAGTACAGAGGGAGCGCTGCACTGTCAGAGGGTCAGTACTGAGTGAGTGCTGCACTGTCAGAGGGTCAGTACTGAGTGAGTGCTGCACTGTCAGAGGGTCAGTACTGAGGGAGTGCTGCACTGTCAGAGGGTCAGTACTGAGTGAGTGCTGCACTGTCAGAGGGTCAGTACTGAGGGAGTGCTGCACTGTCAGTGGGTCAGCACTGAGTGAGTGCTGCACTGTCGGAGGGTCAGTACTGAGGG
Source organism: Heterodontus francisci (assembly GCF_036365525.1). NCBI lineage: Eukaryota > Metazoa > Chordata > Chondrichthyes > Heterodontiformes > Heterodontidae > Heterodontus > Heterodontus francisci. Next base: position 36,638,245 of record NC_090409.1, on the reverse strand, counting down.
AGTGCTGCACTGTCGGAGGCTCAGTACTGAGGGAGTGCTGCACTGTCGGAGGGTCAGTACTGAGGGAGTGCTGCACTGTCGGAGGGTCAGTACTGAGGGAGTGCTGCACTGTCGGAGGGTCAGTACTGAGGGAGTGCTGCACTGTCACAGGGTCAGTACTGAGGGAGTGCTGCACTGTCGGAGGGTCAGTACTGAGGGAGTGCTGCACTGTCGGAGAGTCAGTACGGAGGGAGTGCTGCACTGTCAGATTGTCAGTACTGAGGGAGTGCTGCACTGTCGGAGGGTCAGTACTAAGGGAGTGCTGCACTGTCAGAGGGTCAGTACTGAGGGAGTGCTGCACTGTCGGAGGGTCAGCACTGAGTGAGTGCTGCACTGTGCGAGGGTCAGTACTGAGGGAGTGCTGCACTGTCGGAGGGGCAGTACAGAGGGTGTGCTGCACTGTCGGAGGGTCAGTACTGAGGGAGAGCTGCACTGTTGCAGTTGCTGTCTTTCAGATGAGACATTAAACCGAGGCCCCGTCTGCCCTCTCAGGTGGGTGTAAAAGATCCCACGGCCACTATTTGGAAGAAGAGCAGGAGGGAGTTCTCCCTGGTATCCTGGGGACAATAGAAGCAAATACATTAGGGACATTTAAGCGACTCTTGGATAGGTACATGGATGATAGTAGAATGAAGGGTAGGTAGATAGTTTGATCTTCGAGTAGGTTAAAGGTTCAGCACAACATCGTGGGCCGAAGGGCCTGCACTGTGCTGTACTGTTCTATGTTCTAATATTTAACCCTCAAGCAACATCACTAAAACAACAGATGATTTGGGTCCTGATCAAATTGCTGTTTGTGGGATCTTGCTGTGTGGTGAGGATGTGAAAGGTGTAAGAGAATTGCATTTCTTTCCTGTTTTTACATAGTGTCTGTGATCCAGACAGGGGCAGTGTCTGTGATCCCGACAGGGGCAGTGTCTGTGATCCAGACAGGGGCAGTGTCTGTGATCCAGACAGGGGGAGCGTCTGTGATCCAGACAGGGGGAGCGTCTGTGATCCCGACAGGGGCAGTAACTGTAATCGAGACAGGGGCAGTGTCTGTGATCCAGACAGGGGCAGTGTCTGTGATCCAGACAGGGGGAGCGTCTGTGATCCAGACAGGGGCAGTCTCTGTGATTCAGACAGGGGCAGTGTCTGTGATCCCGACAGGGGGCAGTGTCTGTGATCCAGACAGGGGGCAGTGTCTGTGATCCAGACAGGGGGAGCGTCTGTGATCCAGACAGGGGCAGTGTCTGTGATCCCGACAGGGGCAGTGTCTGTGATCCAGACAGGAGCAGTGTCTGTGATCCCGACAGGGGGCAGTGTCTGTGATCCAGACAGGGGGCAGTGTCTGTGATCCAGACAGGGGGCAGTGTCTGTGATCCAGACAGGGGGAGCGTCTGTGATCCAGTCAGGGGGCAGTGTCTGTGATCCCGACAGGGGCAGTGTCTGTGAACCCGACAGGGACAGTGTCTGTGATCCAGACAGGGGTAGTGTCTGTGATCCAGACAGGGGCAGTGTCTGTGATCCAGACAGGGGGAGAGTCTGTGATCCAGACAGGGGCAGTGTCTGTGATCCAGACAGGGGGAGTGTCTGTGATCCAGACAGGGGCAGTGTCTGTGATTCAGACAGGGGCAGTGTCTGTGATCCAGACAGGGGCAGTGTCTGTGAACCCGACAGGGGCAGTGTCTGTGAACCCGACAGGGGCAGTGTCTGTGATCCAGACAGGGGCAGTGTCTGTGATCCCGACAGGGGCAGTGTCTGTGATCCAGACAGGGGCAGTGTCTGTGATCCAGACAGGGGCAGAGTCTGTGATCCTGACAGGGACAGTGTCTGTGAACCCGACAGGGGCAGTGTCTGTGATCCAGACAGGGACAGTGTCTGTGATCCAGACAGGGGCAGTGTCTGTGAACCCGACAGGGGCAGTGTCTGTGATCCAGACAGGGACAGTGTCTGTGATCCAGACAGGGACAGTGTCTGTGAACCCGACAGGGGCAGTGTCTGTGATCCCGATAGGGGCAGTGTCTGTGATCCCGACAGGGGCAGTGTCTGTGATCCAGACAGGGACAGTGTCTGTGAACCCGACAGGGGCAGTGTCTGTGAACCCGACAGGGGCAGTGTCTGTGATCCAGACAGGGACAGTGTCTGTGAACCCGACAGGGGCAGTGTCTGTGATCCAGACAGGGACAGTGTCTGTGATCCAGACAGGGACAGTGTCTGTGATCCCGACAGGGGCAGTGACTGTGATCCAGACAGGGGGAGTGTCTGTGATCCAGACAGGGGGAGTGTCTGTGATCCAGACAGGGGGAGTGTCTGTGATCCAGACAGGGACAGTGTCTGTGATCCAGACAGGGACAGTGTCTGTGATCCAGACAGGGGCAGTGTCTGTGATCCAGACAGGGGCAGTGTCTGTGATCCAGACAGGGACAGTGTCTGTGATCCAGACATGGGCAGTGTCTGTGATCCAGACAGGGGCAGTGTCTGTGATCCAGACAGGGACAGTGTCTGTGAACCCGACAGGGGCAGTGTCTGTGATCCAGACAGGGGCAGTGTCTGTGATCCAGACAGGGACAGTGTCTGTGAACCCGACAGGGGCAGTGTCTGTGATCCAGACAGGGGCAGTGTCTGTGATCCCGACAGGGACAGTGTCTGTGATGCAGACAGGGACAGTGTCTGTGATCCAGACAGGGACAGTGTCTGTGAACCCGACAGGGGCAGTGTCTGTGATCCAGACAGGGACAGTGTCTGTGATCCAGACAGGGACAGTGTCTGTGAACCCGAGAGGGGCAGTGTCTGTGAACCCGAGAGGGGCAGTGTCTGTGATCCCGACAGGGGCAGTGTCTGTGATCCCGACAGGGGCAGTGTCTGTGATCCCGACAGGGGGAGAGTCTGTGATCCCGACAGGGGCAGTGTCTGTGATCCAGACAGGGACAGTGTCTGTGATCCAGACAGGGACAGTGTCTGTGAACCAGACAGGGGCAGTGTCTGTGATCCCGACAGGGGCAGTGTCTGTGATCCAGACAGGGGCAGTGTCTGTGATCCAGACAGGGACAGTGTCTGTGATCCCGACAGGGGCAGTGTCTGTGATCCCGACAGGGGCAGTGTCTGTGATCCAGACAGGGGCAGTGTCTGTGATCCAGACAGGGGCAGTGTCTGTGAACCCGACAGGGGCAGTGTCTGTGATCCAGACAGGGGGCGTGTCTGTGATCCAGACAGGGGGAGTGTCTGTGATCCAGACAGGGACAGTGTCTGTGATCCAGACAGGGGCAGTGTCTGTGATCCAGAAAGGGGCAGTGTCTGTGATCCCGACAGGGGGAGTGTCTGTGATCCCGACAGGGGGAGTGTCTGTGATCCAGACAGGGGGAGTGTCTGTGATCCAGACAGGGGGCAGTGTCTGTGATCCAGACAGGGACAGTGTCTGTGATCCAGACGGGGACAGTGTCTGTGAACCCGACAGGGGCAGTGTCTGTGAACCCGACAGGGGCAGTATCTGTGATCCAGACAGGGGCAGTGTCTGTGATCCAGACAGGGGCAGTGTCTGTGATCCCGACGGGGCAGTATCTGTGATCCAGACAGGGGGCAGAGTCTGTGATCCAGACAGGGGGCAGAGTCTGTGATCCAGACAGGGGCAGTGTCTGTGATCCCGACAGGGGCAGTGTCTGTGATCCCGACAGGGGCAGTGTCTGTGATCCAGACAGGGGCAGTGTCTGTGATCCAGACAGGGGGAGTGTCTGTGAACCCGACAGGGGCAGTGTCTGTGATCCAGACAGGGGGAGTGTCTGTGATCCAGACAGGGGCAGTGTCTGTGATCCAGACAGGGACAGTGTCTGTGAACCCGACAGGGACAGTGTCTGTGATCCGGACAGGGGGCAGTGTCTGTGATCCGGACAGGGGGCAGTGTCTGTGATCCGGACAGGGGACAGTGTCTGTGATCCAGACAGGGGCAGTGTCTGTGATCCAGACAGGGGGCAGTGTCTGTGATCCAGACAGGGACAGTGTCTGTGATCCAGACAGGAGCAGTGTCTGTGATCCAGACAGGGGGCAGTGTCTGTGATCCAGACAGGGGGCAGTGTCTGTGATCCAGACAGGGGGCAGTGTCTGTGATCCAGACAGGGGCAGTGTCTGTGATCCAGACAGGGACAGTGTCTGTGAACCCGACAGGGACAGTGTCTGTGATCCAGACAGGGGCAGTGTCTGTGATCCAGACAGGGGGCAGTGTCTGTGATCCAGACAGGGGGCAGTGTCTGTGATCCAGACAGGGGGCAGTGTCTGTGATCCAGACAGGGACAGTGTCTGTGAACCCGACAGGGGCAGTGTCTGTGATCCAGACAGGGACAGTGTCTGTGATCCAGACAGGGACAGTGTCTGTGAACCAGACAGGGGCAGTGTCTGTGATCCCGACAGGGGCAGTCTCTGTGATCCAGACAGGGGCAGTCTCTGTGATCCAGACAGGGGCAGTGTCTGTGATCCAGACAGGGACAGTGTCTGTGATCCCGACAGGGGCAGTGTCTGTGATCCCGACAGGGGCAGTGTCTGTGATCCAGACAGGGGCAGTGTCTGTGATCCCGACAGGGGCAGTGTCTGTGAACCCGACAGGGGCAGTGTCTGTGATCCAGACAGGGGGAGTGTCTGTGATCCAGACAGGGGGAGTGTCTGTGATCCAGACAGGGGCAGTGTCTGTGATCCAGACAGGGGCAGTGTCTGTGATCCAGACAGGGACAGTGTCTGTGATCCAGACAGGGGCAGTGTCTGTGAACCCGACAGGGGCAGTGTCTGTGAACCCGACAGGGGCAGTGTCTGTGATCCCGACAGGGGCAGTGTCTGTGATCCCGACAGGGGCAGTGTCTGTGATCCCGACAGGGGCAGTGTCTGTGATCCAGACAGGGGCAGTGTCTGTGATCCCGACAGGGGCAGTGTCTGTGATCCAGACAGGGACAGTGTCTGTGATCCCGACAGGGGCAGTGTCTGTGATCCCGACAGGGGCAGTGTCTGTGATCCAGACAGGGGCAGTGTCTGTGTTCCAGACAGGGGCAGTGTCTGTGTTCCAGACAGGGGCAGTGTCTGTGATCCAGACAGTGGCAGTGTCTGTGATCCCGACAGGGGCAGTGTCTGATCCCGACAGGGGCAGTGTCTGTGATCCAGACAGGGGCAGTGTCTGTGAACCCGACAGGGGCAGTGTCTGTGATCCAGACAGGGACAGTGTCTGTGATCCAGACAGGGGCAGCGTCTGTGATCCAGACAGGGGCAGCGTCTGTGATCCAGACAGGGGCAGCGTCTGTGATCCAGACAGGGGCAGTGTCTGTGATCCAGACAGGGACAGCGTCTGTGATCCCGACAGGGGCAGCGTCTGTGATCCCGACAGGGGCAGCGTCTGTGATCCAGACAGGGGCAGCGTCTGTGTTCCTGACAGGGACAGCGTCTGTGTTCCAGACAGGGACAGCGTCTGTGTTCCAGACAGGGACAGTGTCTGTGAACCGACAGGGGCAGTGTCTGTGATCCAGACAGGGGCAGTGTCTGTGATCGAGACAGGGGCAGTGTCTGTGATCCAGACAGGGGCAGTGTCTGTGATCCAGACAGGGGCAGTGTCTGTGATCCCGACAGGGGCAGTGTCTGTGATCCAGACAGGGACAGTGTCTGTGATCCCGACAGGGGCAGTGTCTGTGATCCCGACAGGGGCAGTGTCTGTGATCCCGACAGGGGCAGTGTCTGTGATCCAGACAGGGGCAGTGTCTGTGATCCCGACAGGGGCAGTGTCTGTGATCCAGACAGGGACAGTGTCTGTGATCCCGACAGGGGCAGTGTCTGTGATCCAGACAGGGGCAGTGTCTGTGTTCCAGACAGGGGCAGTGTCTGTGTTCCAGACAGGGGCAGTGTCTGTGATCCAGACAGTGGCAGTGTCTGTGATCCCGACAGGGGCAGTGTCTGTGATCCAGACAGGGGCAGTGTCTGTGAACCCGACAGGGGCAGTGTCTGTGATCCAGACAGGGACAGTGTCTGTGATCCAGACAGGGGCAGCGTCTGTGATCCAGACAGGGGCAGCGTCTGTGATCCAGACAGGGACAGCGTCTGTGATCCCGACAGGGGCAGCGTCTGTGATCCCGACAGGGGCAGCGTCTGTGATCCAGACAGGGGCAGCGTCTGTGATCCAGACAGGGGCAGCGTCTGTGATCCAGACAGGGGCAGCGTCTGTGATCCAGACAGGGGCAGCGTCTGTGTTCCTGACAGGGACAGCGTCTGTGTTCCAGACAGGGACAGCGTCTGTGTTCCAGACAGGGGCAGTGTCTGTGAACCGACAGGGGCAGTGTCTGTGATCCAGACAGGGGCAGTGTCTGTGATCGAGACAGGGGCAGTGTCTGTGATCCAGACAGGGGCAGTGTCTGTGATCGAGACAGGGACAGAGTCTGTGATCCAGACAGGGGCAGTGTCTGTGATCCCGACAGGGGCAGTGTCTGTGATCCAGACAGGGGGCAGTGTCTGTGATCCAGACAGGGGGCAGTGTCTGTGATCCAGACAGGGGCAGTGTCTGAGATCCAGACAGGGGGAGTGTCTGTGATCCAGACAGGGACAGTGTCTGAGATCCAGACAGGGGCAGTGTCTGTGATCCCGACAGGGGCAGTGTCTGTGATCCAGACAGGGGCAGTGTCTGTGATCCCGACAGGGGCAGTGTCTGTGATCCAGACAGGGTCAGTGTCTGCGATCCAGACAGGGGCAGTGTCTGCGATCCAGACAGGGACAGTGTCTGTGAACCCGACAGGGGCAGTGTCTGTGATCCCGACAGGGACAGTGTCTGTGATGCAGACAGGGACAGTGTCTGTGATCCAGACAGGGACAGTGTCTGTGAACCCGACAGGGGCAGTGTCTGTGATCCAGACAGGGACAGTGTCTGTGATCCAGACAGGGGCAGTGTCTGTGAACCCGACAGGGGCAGTGTCTGTGAACCCGACAGGGGCAGTGTCTGTGATCCCGACAGGGGCAGTGTCTGTGATGCAGACAAGGGGAGTGTCTGTGATCCCGACAGGGGCAGTGTCTGTGATCCAGACAGGGGGAGTGTCTGTGATCCAGACAGGGGCAGTGTCTGTGATCCAGACAGGGACAGTGTCTGTGATCCAGACAGGGACGAACCCGACAGGGGCAGTGTCTGTGATCCAGACAGGGGAAGTGTCTGTGATCCAGACAGGGACAGTGTCTGTGATCCAGACAGGGGCAGTGTCTGTGATCCAGAAAGGGGCAGTGTCTGTGATCCCGACAGGGGGAGTGTCTGTGATCCCGACAGGGGGAGTGTCTGTGATCCAGACAGGGGGCAGTGTCTGTGATCCAGACAGGGGGCAGTGTCTGTGATCCAGACAGGGACAGTGTCTGTGATCCAGACAGGGGCAGTGTCTGTGAACCCGACAGGGGCAGTGTCTGTGAACCCGACAGGGGCAGTGTCTGTGATCCAGACAGGGGCAGTGTCTGTGATCCCGACGGGGCAGTGTCTGTGATCCAGACAGGGGGCAGAGTCTGTGATCCAGACAGGGGCAGTGTCTGTGATCCCGACAGGGGCAGTGTCTGTGATCCAGACAGGGGGAGTGTCTGTGAACCCGACAGGGGCAGTGTCTGTGATCCGGACAGGGGGCATTGTCTGTGATCCAGACAGGGGGCAGTGTCTGTGATCCAGACAGGGGACAGTGTCTGTGATCCAGACAGGGGCAGTGTCTGTGATCCAGACAGGGGCAGTGTCTGTGATCCAGACAGGGACAGTGTCTGTGATCCAGACAGGAGCAGTGTCTGTGATCCAGACAGGGGGCAGTGTCTGTGATCCAGACGGGGGGCAGTGTCTGTGATCCAGACAGGGACAGTGTCTGTGATCCAGACAGGGGCAGTGTCTGTGATCCAGACAGGGGGCAGTGTCTATGATCCAGACAGGGACAGTGTCTGTGAACCCGACAGGGACAGTGTCTGTGATCCAGACAGGGGCAGTGTCTGTGATCCAGACAGGGGGCAGTGTCTGTGATCCAGACAGGGGGCAGTGTCTGTGAACCCGACAGGGGCAGTGTCTGTGAACCCGACAGGGGCAGTGTCTGTGATCCAGACAGGGACAGTGTCTGTGATCCAGACAGGGACAGTGTCTGTGAACCAGACAGGGGCAGTGTCTGTGATCCCGACAGGGGCAGTCTCTGTGATCCAGACAGGGGCAGTGTCTGTGAACCAGACAGGGGCAGTGTCTGTGATCCCGACAGGGGCAGTGTCTGTGATCCCGACAGGGGCAGTGTCTTTGATCCAGACAGGGGCAGTGTCTGTGATCCAGACAGGGGCAGTGTCTGTGAACCCGACAGGGGCAGTGTCTGTGATCCAGACAGGGGGAGTGTCTGTGATCCAGACAGGGGGAGTGTCTGTGATCCAGACAGGGGCAGTGTCTGTGATCCAGACAGGGGCAGTGTCTGTGATCCAGACAGGGACAGTGTCTGTGATCCAGACAGGGGCAGTGTCTGTGAACCCGACAGGGGCAGTGTCTGTGATCCAGACAGGGGCAGTGTCTGTGATCCCGACAGGGGCAGTGTCTGTGATCCAGACAGGGGCAGTGTCTGTGATCCCGACAGGGGAAGTGTCTGTGATCCCGACAGGGGAAGTGTCTGTGATCCCGACAGGGGCAGTGTCTGTGATCCAGACAGGGACAGTGTCTGTGATCCCGACAGGGGCAGTGTCTGTGATCCCGACAGGGGCAGTGTCTGTGATCCAGACAGGGGCAGTGTCTGTGTTCCAGACAGGGGCAGTGTCTGTGATCCAGACAGTGGCAGTGTCTGTGATCCCGACAGGGGCAGTGTCTGTGATCCAGACAGGGGCAGTGTCTGTGAACCCGACAGGGGCAGTGTCTGTGATCCAGACAGGGACAGTGTCTGTGATCCAGACAGGGGCAGTGTCTGTGATCCAGACAGGGGCAGCGTCTGTGATCCAGACAGGGACAGCGTCTGTGATCCAGACAGGGACAGCGTCTGTGATCCAGACAGGGACAGCGTCTGTGATCCCGACAGGGGCAGCGTCTGTGATCCCGACAGGGGCAGCGTCTGTGATCCCGACAGGGACAGCGTCTGTGATCCAGACAGGGGCAGCGTCTGTGATCCAGACAGGGGCAGCGTCTGTGTTCCTGACAGGGACAGCGTCTGTGTTCCAGACAGGGACAGTGTCTGTGTTCCAGACAGGGACAGTGTCTGTGAACCGACAGGGGCAGTGTCTGTGATCCAGACAGGGGCAGTGTCTGTGATCGAGACAGGGGCAGTGTCTGTGATCCAGACAGGGGCAGTGTCTGTGATCGAGACAGGGACAGAGTCTGTGATCCAGACAGGGGCAGTGTCTGTGATCCAGACAGGGGGCAGTGTCTGTGATCCAGACAGGGGGCAGTGTCTGTGATCCAGACAGGGGGCAGTGTCTGTGATCCAGACAGGGGCAGTGTCTGAGATCTAGACAGGGGGAGTGTCTGTGATCCAGACAGGGACAGTGTCTGAGATCCAGACAGGGGCAGTGTCTGTGATCCCGACAGGGGCAGTGTCTGTGATCCAGACAGGGGCAGTGTCTGTGATCCCGACAGGGGCAGTGTCTGTGATCCAGAAAGGGGCAGTGTCTGTGATCCAGACAGGGGCAGTGTCTGTGATCCAGACAGGGACAGTGTCTGAGATCCAGACAGGGGCAGTGTCTGTGATCCAGACAGGGGCAGTGTCTGTGATCCAGACAGGGGCAGTGTCTGTGAACCCGACAGGGGCAGTGTCTGTGATCCAGACAGGGACAGTGTCTGTGATCCAGACAGGGGCAGCGTCTGTGATCCAGACAGGGGCAGCGTCTGTGATCCAGACAGGGACAGCGTCTGTGATCCAGACAGGGACAGCGTCTGTGATCCCGACAGGGGCAGCGTCTGTGATCCCGACAGGGGCAGCGTCTGTGATCCCGACAGGGGCAGCGTCTGTGATCCCGACAGGGGCAGCGTCTGTGTTCCTGACAGGGACAGCGTCTGTGTTCCAGACAGGGACAGCGTCTGTGTTCCAGACAGGGACAGTGTCTGTGATCCAGACAGGGGCAGTGTCTGTGATCCAGACAGGGGCAGTGTCTGTGATCCAGACAGGGGCAGTGTCTGTGATCCCGACAGGGGCAGTGTCTGTGATCCAGACAGGGACAGTGTCTGTGATCCCGACAGGGGCAGTGTCTGTGATCCCGACAGGGGCAGTGTCTGTGATCCAGACAGGGGCAGTGTCTGTGATCCCGACAGGGGCAGTGTCTGTGATCCAGACAGGGACAGTGTCTGTGATCCCGACAGGGGCAGTGTCTGTGATCCCGACAGGGGCAGTGTCTGTGATCCCGACAGGGGCAGTGTCTGTGATCCAGACAGGGGCAGTGTCTGTGTTCCAGACAGGGGCAGTGTCTGTGTTCCAGACAGGGGCAGTGTCTGTGTTCCAGACAGGGGCAGTGTCTGTGATCCCGACAGGGGCAGTGTCTGTGATCCCGACAGGGGCAGTGTCTGTGATCCAGACAGGGGCAGTGTCTGTGATCCAGACAGGGACAGCGTCTGTGATCCAGACAGGGGCAGCGTCTGTGATCCAGACAGGGGCAGCGTCTGTGATCCAGACAGGGGCAGCGTCTGTGTTCCTGACAGGGACAGCGTCTGTGTTCCAGACAGGGACAGCGTGTGTGTTCCAGACAGGGGCAGTGTCTGTGAACCGACAGGGGCAGTGTCTGTGATCCAGCCAGGGGCAGTGTCTGTGATCGAGACAGGGGCAATGTCTGTGATCCAGACAGGGGCAGTGTCTGTGATCCAGACAGGGGCAGTGTCTGTGATCCCGACAGGGGCAGTGTCTGTGATCCAGACAGGGGGCAGTGTCTGTGATCCAGACAGGGGGCAGTGTCTGTGATCCAGACAGGGGCAGTGTCTGAGATCCAGACAGGGGGAGTGTCTGTGATCCAGACAGGGACAGTGTCTGAGATCCAGACAGGGGCAGTGTCTGTGATCCCGACAGGGGCAGTGTCTCTGATCCAGACAGGGGCAGTGTCTGTGATCCCGACAGGGGCAGTGTCTGTGATCCAGACAGGGTCAGTGTCTGTGATCCAGACAGGGGCAGTGTCTGTGATCCAGACAGGGACAGTGTCTGTGAACCCGACAGGGGCAGTGTCTGTGATCCCGACAGGGACAGTGTCTGTGATGCAGACAGGGACAGTGTCTGTGATCCAGACAGGGACAGTGTCTGTGAACCCGACAGGGGCAGTGTCTGTGATCCAGACAGGGACAGTGTCTGTGGTCCAGACAGGGGCAGTGTCTGTGAACCCGACAGGGGCAGTGTCTGTGAACCCGACAGGGGCAGTGTCTGTGATCCCGACAGGGGCAGTGTCTGTGATCCAGACAAGGGGAGTGTCTGTGATCCAGACAGGGACAGTGTCTGTGAACCCGACAGGGGCAGTGTCTGTGATCCAGACAGGGACAGTGTCTGTGATGCAGACAGGGACAGTGTCTGTGATCCCGACAGGGGCAGTGTCTGTGATCCAGACAGGGGCAGTGTCTGTGATCCAGACAGGGACAGCGTCTGTGATCCAGACAGGGGCAGCGTCTGTGATCCAGACAGGGGCAGCGTCTGTGATCCAGACAGGGACAGCGTCTGTGATCCCGACAGGGACAGCGTCTGTGATCCCGACAGCGGCAGCGTCTGTGATCCAGACAGGGGCAGCGTCTGTGATCCAGACAGGGGCAGCGTCTGTGATCCAGACAGGGGCAGCGTCTGTGATCCAGACAGGGGCAGCGTCTGTGTTCCTGACAGGGACAGCGTCTGTGTTCCAGACAGGGACAGCGTCTGTGTTCCAGACAGGGACAGTGTCTGTGAACCGACAGGGGCAGTGTCTGTGATCGAGACAGGGGCAGTGTCTGTGATCCAGACAGGGACAGAGTCTGTGATCCAGACAGGGGCAGTGTCTGTGATCCCGACAGGGGCAGTGTCTGTGATCCCGACAGGGGCAGTGTCTGTGATCCAGACAGGGGGCAGTGTCTGTGATCCAGACAGGGGGCAGTGTCTGTGATCCAGACAGGGGCAGTGTCTGAGATCCAGACAGGGGGAGTGTCTGTGATCCAGACAGGGACAGTGTCTGAGATCCAGACAGGGGCAGTGTCTGTGATCCCGACAGGGGCAGTGTCTGTGATCCCGACAGGGGCAGTGTCTGTGATCCCGACAGGGGCAGTGTCTGTGATCCAGACAGGGTCAGTGTCTGTGATCCAGACAGGGGCAGTGTCTGTGTTCCAGACAGGGGCAGTGTCTGTGTTCCAGACAGGGGCAGTGTCTGTGTTCCAGACAGGGGCAGTGTCTGTGATCCCGACAGGGGCAGTGTCTGTGATCCCGACAGGGGCTGTGTCTGTGATCCAGACAGGGGCAGTGTCTGTGATCCAGACAGGGACAGCGTCTGTGATCCAGACAGGGGCAGCGTCTGTGATCCAGACAGGGACAGCGTCTGTGATCCCGACAGCGACAGCGTCTGTGATCCCGACAGGGGCAGCTTCTGTGATCCCGACAGGGGCAGCGTCTGTGATCCAGACAGGGGCAGCGTCTGTGATCCAGACAGGGGCAGCGTCTGTGATCCAGACAGGGGCAGCGTCTGTGTTCCTGACAGGGACAGCGTCTGTGTTCCAGACAGGGACAGCGTGTGTGTTCCAGACAGGGGCAGTGTCTGTGAACCGACAGGGGCAGTGTCTGTGATCCAGCCAGGGGCAGTGTCTGTGATCGAGACAGGGGCAATGTCTGTGATCCAGACAGGGGCAGTGTCTGTGATCCAGACAGGGGCAGTGTCTGTGATCCCGACAGGGGCAGTGTCTGTGATCCAGACAGGGGGCAGTGTCTGTGATCCAGACAGGGGGCAGTGTCTGTGATCCAGACAGGGGCAGTGTCTGAGATCCAGACAGGGGGAGTGTCTGTGATCCAGACAGGGACAGTGTCTGAGATCCAGACAGGGGCAGTGTCTGTGATCCCGACAGGGGCAGTGTCTCTGATCCAGACAGGGGCAGTGTCTGTGATCCCGACAGGGGCAGTGTCTGTGATCCAGACAGGGTCAGTGTCTGTGATCCAGACAGGGGCAGTGTCTGTGATCCAGACAGGGACAGTGTCTGTGAACCCGACAGGGGCAGTGTCTGTGATCCCGACAGGGACAGTGTCTGTGATGCAGACAGGGACAGTGTCTGTGATCCAGACAGGGACAGTGTCTGTGAACCCGACAGGGGCAGTGTCTGTGATCCAGACAGGGACAGTGTCTGTGGTCCAGACAGGGGCAGTGTCTGTGAACCCGACAGGGGCAGTGTCTGTGAACCCGACAGGGGCAGTGTCTGTGAACCCGACAGGGGCAGTGTCTGTGATCCCGACAGGGGCAGTGTCTGTGATCCAGACAAGGGGAGTGTCTGTGATCCAGACAGGGACAGTGTCTGTGAACCCGACAGGGGCAGTGTCTGTGATCCCGACAGGGACAGTGTCTGTGATGCAGACAGGGACAGTGTCTGTGATCCCGACAGGGGCAGTGTCTGTGATCCAGACAGGGGCAGTGTCTGTGATCCAGACAGGGACAGCGTCTGTGATCCAGACAGGGGCAGCGTCTGTGATCCAGACAGGGGCAGCGTCTGTGATCCAGACAGGGACAGCGTCTGTGATCCCGACAGGGACAGCGTCTGTGATCCCGACAGGGGCAGCGTCTGTGATCCAGACAGGGGCAGCGTCTGTGATCCAGACAGGGGCAGCGTCTGTGATCCAGACAGGGGCAGCGTCTGTGTTCCTGACAGGGACAGCGTCTGTGTTCCAGACAGGGACAGCGTCTGTGTTCCAGACAGGGACAGTGTCTGTGAACCGACAGGGGCAGTGTCTGTGATCGAGACAGGGGCAGTGTCTGTGATCCAGACAGGGACAGAGTCTGTGATCCAGACAGGGGCAGTGTCTGTGATCCCGACAGGGGCAGTGTCTGTGATCCCGACAGGGGCAGTGTCTGTGATCCAGACAGGGGGCAGTGTCTGTGATCCAGACAGGGGGCAGTGTCTGTGATCCAGACAGGGGCAGTGTCTGAGATCCAGACAGGGGGAGTGTCTGTGATCCAGACAGGGACAGTGTCTGAGATCCAGACAGGGGCAGTGTCTGTGATCCCGACAGGGGCAGTGTCTGTGATCCAGACAGGGGCAGTGTCTGTGATCCCGACAGGGGCAGTGTCTGTGATCCAGACAGGGTCAGTGTCTGTGATCCAGACAGGGGCAGTGTCTGTGATCCAGACAGGGACAGTGTCTGTGAACCCGACAGGGGCAGTGTCTGTGATCCCGACAGGGACAGTGTCTGTGATGCAGACAGGGACAGTGTCTGTGATCCAGACAGGGACAGTGTCTGTGAACCCGACAGGGGCAGTGTCTGTGATCCAGACAGGGACAGTGTCTGTGATCCAGACAGGGGCAGTGTCTGTGAACCCGACAGGGGCAGTGTCTGTGAACCCGACAGGGGCAGTGTCTGTGATCCCGACAGGGGCAGTGTCTGTGATCCAGACAAGGGGAGTGTCTGTGATCCCGACAGGGGCAGTGTCTGTGATCCAGACAGGGGGAGTGTCTGTGATCCAGACAGGGGCAGTGTCTGTGATCCAGACAGGGACAGTGTCTGTGATCCAGACAGGGACAGTGTCTGTGATCCAGACAGGGACGAACCCGACAGGGGCAGTGTCTGTGATCCAGACAGGGGAAGTGTCTGTGATCCAGACAGGGACAGTGTCTGTGATCCAGACAGGGGCAGTGTCTGTGATCCAGAAAGGGGCAGTGTCTGTGATCCCGACAGGGGGAGTGTCTGTGATCCAGACAGGGGGAGTGTCTGTGATCCAGACAGGGGGCAGTGTCTGTGATCCAGACAGGGGGCAGTGTCTGTGATCCAGACAGGGACAGTGTCTGTGATCCAGACAGGGGCAGTGTCTGTGAACCCGACAGGGGCAGTGTCTGTGAACCCGACAGGGGCAGTGTCTGTGATCCAGACAGGGGCAGTGTCTGTGATCCCGACGGGGCAGTGTCTGTGATCCAGACAGGGGCAGTGTCTGTGATCGAGACAGGGGCAGTGTCTGTGATCCAGACAGGGGCAGTGTCTGTGATCCAGACAGGGACAGAGTCTGTGATCCAGACAGGGGCAGTGTCTGTGATCCAGACAGGGGCAGTGTCTGTGATCCCGACGGGGCAGTGTCTGTGATCCAGACAGGGGGAGTGTCTGTGATCCAGACAGGGGCAGTGTCTGTGATCCAGACAGGGGCAGTGTCTGTGATCCAGACAGGGGCAGTGTCTGTGATCCAGACAGGGACAGTGTCTGTGATCCAGACAGGGGCAGTGTCTGTGAACCCGACAGGGGCAGTGTCTGTGATCCAGACAGGGGCAGTGTCTGTGATCCCGACAGGGGAAGTGTCTGTGATCCCGACAGGGGAAGTGTCTGTGATCCCGACAGGGGCAGTGTCTGTGATCCAGACAGGGACAGTGTCTGTGATCCCGACAGGGGCAGTGTCTGTGATCCCGACAGGGGCAGTGTCTGTGATCCCGACAGGGGCAGTGTCTGTGTTCCAGACAGGGGCAGTGTCTGTGATCCAGACAGTGGCAGTGTCTATGATCCCGACAGGGGCAGTGTCTGTGATCCAGACAGGGGCAGTGTCTGTGAACCCGACAGGGGCAGTGTCTGTGATCCAGACAGGGACAGTGTCTGTGATCCAGACAGGGGCAGCGTCTGTGATCCCGACAGGGGCAGCGTCTGTGATCCAGACAGGGGCAGCGTCTGTGATCCAGACAGGGGCAGCGTCTGTGATCCAGACAGGGGCAGCGTCTGTGATCCAGACAGGGGCAGCGTCTGTGTTCCTGACAGGGACAGCGTCTGTGTTCCAGACAGGGACAGCGTCTGTGTTCCAGACAGGGACAGCGTCTGTGTTCCAGACAGGGACAGCGTCTGTGAACCGACAGGGGCAGTGTCTGTGATCCAGACAGGGGCAGTGTCTGTGATCCAGACAGGGGCAGTGTCTGTGATCGAGACAGGGGCAGTGTCTGTGATCGAGACAGGGGCAGTGTCTGTGATCCAGACAGGGGCAGTGTCTGTGATCGAGACAGGGACAGAGTCTGTGATCCAGACAGGGGCAGTGTCTGTGATCCAGACAGGGGCAGTGTCTGTGATCCAGACAGGGGCAGTGTCTGTGATCCCGACAGGGGCAGTGTCTGTGATCCAGACAGGGGGCAGTGTCTGTGATCCAGACAGGGGGCAGTGTCTGTGATCCAGACAGGGGCAGTGTCTGAGATCCAGACAGGGGGAGTGTCTGTGATCCAGACAGGGACAGTGTCTGAGATCCAGACAGGGACAGTGTCTGAGATCCAGACAGGGGCAGTGTCTGTGATCCCGACAGGGGCAGTGTCTGTGATCCAGACAGGGGCAGTGTCTGTGATCCCGACAGGGGCAGTGTCTGTGATCCAGACAGGGTCAGTGTCTGTGATCCAGACAGGGGCAGTGTCTGTGATCCAGACAGGGACAGTGTCTGTGAACCCGACAGGGGCAGTGTCTGTGATCCCGACAGGGACAGTGTCTGTGATGCAGACAGGGGCAGTGTCTGTGATCCAGACAGGGGCAGTGTCTGTGATCCCGACAGGGGCAGTGTCTGTGATCCAGACAGGGACAGTGTCTGTGATCCAGACAGGGGCAGTGTCTGTGAACCCGACAGGGGCAGTGTCTGTGAACCCGACAGGGGCAGTGTCTGTGATCCCGACAGGGGCAGTGTCTGTGATCCAGACAAGGGGAGTGTCTGTGATCCCGACAGGGGCAGTGTCTGTGATCCAGACAGGGGGAGTGTCTGTGATCCAGACAGGGGCAGTGTCTGTGATCCAGACAGGGACAGTGTCTGTGATCCAGACAGGGACAGTGTCTGTGATCCAGACAGGGACGAACCCGACAGGGGCATTGTCTGTGATCCAGACAGGGGAAGTGTCTGTGATCCAGACAGGGACAGTGTCTGTGATCCAGACAGGGGCAGTGTCTGTGATCCAGAAAGGGGCAGTGTCTGTGATCCCGACAGGGGGAGTGTCTGTGATCCAGACAGGGGGCAGTGTCTGTGATCCAGACAGGGGGCAGTGTCTGTGATCCAGACAGGGGGCAGTGTCTGTGATCCAGACAGGGGCAGTGTCTGTGAACCCGACAGGGGCAGTGTCTGTGAACCCGACAGGGGCAGTGTCTGTGAACCCGACAGGGGCAGTGTCTGTGATCCAGACAGGGGCAGTGTCTGTGATCCCGACGGGGCAGTGTCTGTGATCCAGACAGGGGGCAGAGTCTGTGATCCAGACAGGGGCAGTGTCTGTGATCCAGACAGGGGCAGTGTCTGTGATCCAGACAGGGGGAGTGTCTGTGATCCCGACAGGGGCAGTGTCTGTGATCCAGACAGGGGGAGTGTCTGTGAACCCGACAGGGGCAGTGTCTGTGATCCAGACAGGGGGAGTGTCTGTGATCCCGACAGGGGCAGTGTCTGTGATCCAGACAGGGACAGTGTCTGTGAACCCGACAGGGACAGTGTCTGTGATCCGGACAGGGGGCAGTGTCTGTGGTCCAGACAGGGGGCAGTGTCTGTGATCCAGACAGGGGACAGTGTCTGTGATCCAGACAGGGGCAGTGTCTGTGATCCAGACAGGGACAGTGTCTGTGATCCAGACAGGAGCAGTGTCTGTGATCCAGACAGGGGGCAGTGTCTGTGATCCAGACAGGGGGCAGTGTCTGTGATCCAGACAGGGGGCAGTGTCTGTGATCCAGACAGGGACAGTGACTGTGATCCAGACAGGGGCAGTGTCTGTGATCCAGACACGGGGCAGTGTCTGTGATCCAGACAGGGACAGTGTCTGTGAACCCGACAGGGACAGTGTCTGTGATCCAGACAGGGGCAGTGTCTGTGATCCAGACAGGGGGCAGTGTCTGTGATCCAGACAGGGGGCAGTGTCTGTGAACCCGACAGGGGCAGTGTCTGTGAACCCGACAGGGGCAGTGTCTGTGATCCAGACAGGGACAGTGTCTGTGATCCAGACAGGGACAGTGTCTGTGAACCAGACAGGGGCAGTGTCTGTGATCCCGACAGGGGCAGTCTCTGTGATCCAGACAGGGGCAGTGTCTGTGAACCAGACAGGGGCAGTGTCTGTGATCCCGACAGGGGCAGTGTCTGTGATCCCGACAGGGGCAGTGTCTTTGATCCAGACAGGGGCAGTGTCTTTGATCCAGACAGGGGCAGTGTCTGTGATCCAGACAGGGGCAGTGTCTGTGAACCCGACAGGGGCAGTGTCTGTGATCCAGACAGGGGGAGTGTCTGTGATCCAGACAGGGGGAGTGTCTGTGATCCAGACAGGGGCAGTGTCTGTGATCCAGACAGGGGCAGTGTCTGTGATCCAGACAGGGGCAGTGTCTGTGATCCAGACAGGGACAGTGTCTGTGATCCAGACAGGGGCAGTGTCTGTGAACCCGACAGGGGCAGTGTCTGTGATCCAGACAGGGGCAGTGTCTGTGATCCAGACAGGGGCAGTGTCTGTGATCCCGACAGGGGCAGTGTCTGTGATCCAGACAGGGACAGTGTCTGTGATCCAGACAGGGGCAGTGTCTGTGAACCCGACAGGGGCAGTGTCTGTGAACCCGACAGGGGCAGTGTCTGTGATCCAGACAGGGGCAGTGTCTGTGATCCCGACGGGGCAGTGTCTGTGATCCAGACAGGGGGCAGAGTCTGTGATCCAGACAGGGGCAGTGTCTGTGATCCAGACAGGGGGAGTGTCTGTGATCCCGACAGGGGCAGTGTCTGTGATCCAGACAGGGGGAGTGTCTGTGAACCCGACAGGGGCAGTGTCTGTGATCCAGACAGGGACAGTGTCTGTGATCCAGACAGGGGCAGTGTCTGTGAACCCGACAGGGGCAGTGTCTGTGAACCCGACAGGGGCAGTGTCTGTGATCCAGACAGGGGCAGTGTCTGTGATCCCGACGGGGCAGTGTCTGTGATCCAGACAGGGGGCAGAGTCTGTGATCCAGACAGGGGCAGTGTCTGTGATCCAGACAGGGGGAGTGTCTGTGATCCCGACAGGGGCAGTGTCTGTGATCCAGACAGGGGGAGTGTCTGTGAACCCGACAGGGGCAGTGTCTGTGATCCAGACAGGGGGAGTGTCTGTGATCCCGACAGGGGCAGTGTCTGTGATCCAGACAGGGACAGTGTCTGTGAACCCGACAGGGACAGTGTCTGTGATCCGGACAGGGGGCAGTGTCTGTGATCCAGACAGGGGGCAGTGTCTGTGATCCAGACAGGGGACAGTGTCTGTGATCCAGACAGGGGCAGTGTCTGTGATCCAGACAGGGACAGTGTCTGTGATCCAGACAGGAGCAGTGTCTGTGATCCAGACAGGGGGCAGTGTCTGTGATCCAGACAGGGGGCAGTGTCTGTGATCCAGACAGGGGGCAGTGTCTGTGATCCAGACAGGGACAGTGTCTGTGATCCAGACAGGGGCAGTGTCTGTGATCCAGACACGGGGCAGTGTCTGTGATCCAGACAGGGACAGTGTCTGTGAACCCGACAGGGACAGTGTCTGTGATCCAGACAGGGGCAGTGTCTGTGATCCAGACAGGGGGCAGTGTCTGTGATCCAGACAGGGGGCAGTGTCTGTGAACCCGACAGGGGCAGTGTCTGTGAACCCGACAGGGGCAGTGTCTGTGATCCAGACAGGGACAGTGTCTGTGATCCAGACAGGGACAGTGTCTGTGAACCAGACAGGGGCAGTGTCTGTGATCCCGACAGGGGCAGTCTCTGTGATCCAGACAGGGGCAGTGTCTGTGAACCAGACAGGGGCAGTGTCTGTGATCCCGACAGGGGCAGTGTCTGTGATCCCGACAGGGGCAGTGTCTTTGATCCAGACAGGGGCAGTGTCTGTGATCCAGACAGGGGCAGTGTCTGTGAACCAGACAGGGGGAGTGTCTGTGATCCAGACAGGGGCAGTGTCTGTGATCCAGACAGGGGCAGTGTCTGTGATCCAGACAGGGGCAGTGTCTGTGATCCAGACAGAGACAGTGTCTGTGATCCAGACAGGGGCAGTGTCTGTGAACCCGACAGGGGCAGTGTCTGTGATCCAGACAGGGGCAGTGTCTGTGATCCCGACAGGGGAGGTGTCTGTGATCCCGACAGGGGAAGTGTCTGTGATCCCGACAGGGGAAGTGTCTGTGATCCCGACAGGGGCAGTGTCTGTGATCCAGACAGGGACAGTGTCTGTGATCACGACAGGGGCAGTGTCTGTGATCCCGACAGGGGCAGTGTCTGTGATCCCGACAGGGGCAGTGTCTGTGATCCAGACAGGGGCAGTGTCTGTGTTCCAGACAGGGGCAGTGTCTGTGATCCAGACAGTGGCAGTGTCTGTGATCCCGACAGGGGCAGTGTCTGTGATCCAGACAGGGGCAGTGTCTGTGAACCCGACAGGGGCAGTGTCTGTGATCCAGACAGGGACAGTGTCTGTGATCCAGACAGGGGCAGTGTCTGTGATCCAGACAGGGGCAGCGTCTGTGATCCAGACAGGGACAGCGTCTGTGATCCAGACAGGGACAGCGTCTGTGATCCAGACAGGGACAGCGTCTGTGATCCCGACAGGGGCAGCGTCTGTGATCCCGACAGGGGCAGCGTCTGTGATCCCGACAGGGGCAGCGTCTGTGATCCAGACAGGGACAGCGTCTGTGATCCAGACAGGGGCAGCGTCTGTGATCCAGACAGGGGCAGCGTCTGTGTTCCTGACAGGGACAGCGTCTGTGTTCCAGACAGGGACAGCGTCTGTGTTCCAGACAGGGACAGTGTCTGTGAACCAGACAGGGGCAGTGTCTGTGATCCTGACAGGGGCAGTCTCTGTGATCCAGACAGGGGCAGTGTCTGTGAACCAGACAGGGGCAGTGTCTGTGATCCCGACAGGGGCAGTGTCTGTGATCCCGACAGGGGCAGTGTCTTTGATCCAGACAGGGGCAGTGTCTGTGATCCAGACAGGGGCAGTGTCTGTGAACCCGACAGGGGCAGTGTCTGTGATCCAGACAGGGGGAGTGTCTGTGATCCAGACAGGGGCAGTGTCTGTGATCCAGACAGGGGCAGTGTCTGTGATCCAGACAGGGACAGTGTCTGTGATCCAGACAGGGGCAGTGTCTGTGAACCCGACAGGGGCAGTGTCTGTGATCCAGACAGGGGCAGTGTCTGTGATCCCGACAGGGGCAGTGTCTGTGATCCAGACAGGGACAGTGTCTGTGATCCAGACAGGGGCAGTGTCTGTGAACCCGACAGGGGCAGTGTCTGTGAACCCGACAGGGGCAGTGTCTGTGATCCAGACAGGGGCAGTGTCTGTGATCCCGACGGGGCAGTGTCTGTGATCCAGACAGGGGGCAGAGTCTGTGATCCAGACAGGGGCAGTGTCTGTGATCCAGACAGGGGGAGTTTCTGTGATCCCGACAGGGGCAGTGTCTGTGATCCAGACAGGGGGAGTGTCTGTGAACCCGACAGGGGCAGTGTCTGTGATCCAGACAGGGGGAGTGTCTGTGATCCCGACAGGGGCAGTGTCTGTGATCCAGACAGGGACAGTGTCTGTGAACCCGACAGGGACAGTGTCTGTGATCCGGACAGGGGGCAGTGTCTGTGATCCAGACAGGGGGCAGTGTCTGTGATCCAGACAGGGGACAGTGTCTGTGATCCAGACAGGGGCAGTGTCTGTGATCCAGACAGGGGCAGTGTCTGTGATCCCGACAGGGGCAGTGTCTTTGATCCAGACAGGGGCAGTGTCTGTGATCCAGACAGGGGCAGTGTCTGTGAACCCGACAGGGGCAGTGTCTGTGATCCAGACAGGGGGAGTGTCTGTGATCCAGACAGGGGGAGTGTCTGTGATCCAGACAGGGGCAGTGTCTGTGATCCAGACAGGGGCAGTGTCTGTGATCCAGACAGGGGCAGTGTCTGTGATCCAGACAGGGACAGTGTCTGTGATCCAGACAGGGGCAGTGTCTGTGAACCCGACAGGGGCAGTGTCTGTGATCCAGACAGGGGCAGTGTCTGTGATCCAGACAGGGGCAGTGTCTGTGATCCCGACAGGGGCAGTGTCTGTGATCCAGACAGGGACAGTGTCTGTAATCCAGACAGGGGCAGTGTCTGTGAACCCGACAGGGGCAGTGTCTGTGAACCCGACAGGGGCAGTGTCTGTGATCCAGACAGGGGCAGTGTCTGTGATCCCGACGGGGCAGTGTCTGTGATCCAGACAGGGGGCAGAGTCTGTGATCCAGACAGGGGCAGTGTCTGTGATCCAGACAGGGGGAGTGTCTGTGATCCCGACAGGGGCAGTGTCTGTGATCCAGACAGGGGGAGTGTCTGTGAACCCGACAGGGGCAGTGTCTGTGATCCAGACAGGGACAGTGTCTGTGATCCAGACAGGGGCAGTGTCTGTGAACCCGACAGGGGCAGTGTCTGTGAACCCGACAGGGGCAGTGTCTGTGATCCAGACAGGGGCAGTGTCTGTGATCCCGACGGGGCAGTGTCTGTGATCCAGACAGGGGGCAGAGTCTGTGATCCAGACAGGGGCAGTGTCTGTGATCCAGACAGGGGGAGTGTCTGTGATCCCGACAGGGGCAGTGTCTGTGATCCAGACAGGGGGAGTGTCTGTGAACCCGACAGGGGCAGTGTCTGTGATCCAGACAGGGGGAGTGTCTGTGATCCCGACAGGGGCAGTGTCTGTGATCCAGACAGGGACAGTGTCTGTGAACCCGACAGGGACAGTGTCTGTGATCCGGACAGGGGGCAGTGTCTGTGATCCAGACAGGGGGCAGTGTCTGTGATCCAGACAGGGGACAGTGTCTGTGATCCAGACAGGGGCAGTGTCTGTGATCCAGACAGGGACAGTGTCTGTGATCCAGACAGGAGCAGTGTCTGTGATCCAGACAGGGGGCAGTGTCTGTGATCCAGACAGGGGGCAGTGTCTGTGATCCAGACAGGGGGCAGTGTCTGTGATCCAGACAGGGACAGTGTCTGTGATCCAGACAGGGGCAGTGTCTGTGATCCAGACACGGGGCAGTGTCTGTGATCCAGACAGGGACAGTGTCTGTGAACCCGACAGGGACAGTGTCTGTGATCCAGACAGGGGCAGTGTCTGTGATCCAGACAGGGGGCAGTGTCTGTGATCCAGACAGGGGGCAGTGTCTGTGAACCCGACAGGGGCAGTGTCTGTGAACCCGACAGGGGCAGTGTCTGTGATCCAGACAGGGACAGTGTCTGTGATCCAGACAGGGACAGTGTCTGTGAACCAGACAGGGGCAGTGTCTGTGATCCCGACAGGGGCAGTCTCTGTGATCCAGACAGGGGCAGTGTCTGTGAACCAGACAGGGGCAGTGTCTGTGATCCCGACAGGGGCAGTGTCTGTGATCCCGACAGGGGCAGTGTCTTTGATCCAGACAGGGGCAGTGTCTGTGATCCAGACAGGGGCAGTGTCTGTGAACCAGACAGGGGGAGTGTCTGTGATCCAGACAGGGGGAGTGTCTGTGATCCAGACAGGGGCAGTGTCTGTGATCCAGACAGGGGCAGTGTCTGTGATCCAGACAGGGGCAGTGTCTGTGATCCAGACAGGGACAGTGTCTGTGATCCAGACAGGGGCAGTGTCTGTGAACCCGACAGGGGCAGTGTCTGTGATCCAGACAGGGGCAGTGTCTGTGATCCCGACAGGGGAGGTGTCTGTGATCCCGACAGGGGAAGTGTCTGTGATCCCGACAGGGGAAGTGTCTGTGATCCCGACAGGGGCAGTGTCTGTGATCCAGACAGGGACAGTGTCTGTGATCACGACAGGGGCAGTGTCTGTGATCCCGACAGGGGCAGTGTCTGTGATCCCGACAGGGGCAGTGTCTGTGATCCAGACAGGGGCAGTGTCTGTGTTCCAGACAGGGGCAGTGTCTGTGATCCAGACAGTGGCAGTGTCTGTGATCCCGACAGGGGCAGTGTCTGTGATCCAGACAGGGGCAGTGTCTGTGAACCCGACAGGGGCAGTGTCTGTGATCCAGACAGGGACAGTGTCTGTGATCCAGACAGGGGCAGTGTCTGTGATCCAGACAGGGGCAGCGTCTGTGATCCAGACAGGGACAGCGTCTGTGATCCAGACAGGGACAGCGTCTGTGATCCAGACAGGGACAGCGTCTGTGATCCCGACAGGGGCAGCGTCTGTGATCCCGACAGGGGCAGCGTCTGTGATCCCGACAGGGGCAGCGTCTGTGATCCAGACAGGGACAGCGTCTGTGATCCAGACAGGGGCAGCGTCTGTGATCCAGACAGGGGCAGCGTCTGTGTTCCTGACAGGGACAGCGTCTGTGTTCCAGACAGGGACAGCGTCTGTGTTCCAGACAGGGACAGCGTCTGTGAACCAGACAGGGGCAGTGTCTGTGATCCCGACAGGGGCAGTCTCTGTGATCCAGACAGGGGCAGTGTCTGTGAACCAGACAGGGGCAGTGTCTGTGATCCCGACAGGGGCAGTGTCTGTGATCCCGACAGGGGCAGTGTCTTTGATCCAGACAGGGGCAGTGTCTGTGATCCAGACAGGGGCAGTGTCTGTGAACCCGACAGGGGCAGTGTCTGTGATCCAGACAGGGGGAATGTCTGTGATCCAGACAGGGGCAGTGTCTGTGATCCAGACAGGGGCAGTGTCTGTGATCCAGACAGGGACAGTGTCTGTGATCCAGACAGGGGCAGTGTCTGTGAACCCGACAGGGGCAGTGTCTGTGATCCAGACAGGGGCAGTGTCTGTGATCCAGACAGGGGCAGTGTCTGTGATCCCGACAGGGGCAGTGTCTGTGATCCAGACAGGGACAGTGTCTGTGATCCAGACAGGGGCAGTGTCTGTGAACCCGACAGGGGCAGTGTCTGTGAACCCGACAGGGGCAGTGTCTGTGATCCAGACAGGGGCAGTGTCTGTGATCCCGACGGGGCAGTGTCTGTGATCCAGACAGGGGGCAGAGTCTGTGATCCAGACAGGGGCAGTGTCTGTGATCCAGACAGGGGGAGTTTCTGTGATCCCGACAGGGGCAGTGTCTGTGATCCAGACAGGGGGAGTGTCTGTGAACCCGACAGGGGCAGTGTCTGTGATCCAGACAGGGGGAGTGTCTGTGATCCCGACAGGGGCAGTGTCTGTGATCCAGACAGGGACAGTGTCTGTGAACCCGACAGGGACAGTGTCTGTGATCCGGACAGGGGGCAGTGTCTGTGATCCAGACAGGGGGCAGTGTCTGTGATCCAGACAGGGGACAGTGTCTGTGATCCAGACAGGGGCAGTGTCTGTGATCCAGACAGGGACAGTGTCTGTGATCCAGACAGGAGCAGTGTCTGTGATCCAGACAGGGGGCAGTGTCTGTGATCCAGACAGGGGGCAGTGTCTGTGATCCAGACAGGGGGCAGTGTCTGTGATCCAGACAGGGACAGTGTCTGTGATCCAGACAGGGGCAGTGTCTGTGATCCAGACACGGGGCAGTGTCTGTGATCCAGACAGGGACAGTGTCTGTGAACCCGACAGGGACAGTGTCTGTGATCCAGACAGGGGCAGTGTCTGTGATCCAGACAGGGGGCAGTGTCTGTGATCCAGACAGGGGGCAGTGTCTGTGAACCCGACAGGGGCAGTGTCTGTGAACCCGACAGGGGCAGTGTCTGTGATCCAGACAGGGACAGTGTCTGTGATCCAGACAGGGACAGTGTCTGTGAACCAGACAGGGGCAGTGTCTGTGATCCCGACAGGGGCAGTCTCTGTGATCCAGACAGGGGCAGTGTCTGTGAACCAGACAGGGGCAGTGTCTGTGATCCCGACAGGGGCAGTGTCTGTGATCCCGACAGGGGCAGTGTCTTTGATCCAGACAGGGGCAGTGTCTGTGATCCAGACAGGGGCAGTGTCTGTGAACCAGACAGGGGGAGTGTCTGTGATCCAGACAGGGGGAGTGTCTGTGATCCAGACAGGGGCAGTGTCTGTGATCCAGACAGGGGCAGTGTCTGTGATCCCGACAGGGGCAGTGTCTGTGATCCAGACAGGGGCAGTGTCTGTGTTCCAGACAGGGGCAGTGTCTGTGATCCAGACAGTGGCAGTGTCTGTGATCCCGACAGGGGCAGTGTCTGTGATCCAGACAGGGGCAGTGTCTGTGAACCCGACAGGGGCAGTGTCTGTGATCCAGACAGGGACAGTGTCTGTGATCCAGACAGGGGCAGTGTCTGTGATCCAGACAGGGGCAGCGTCTGTGATCCAGACAGGGACAGCGTCTGTGATCCAGACAGGGACAGCGTCTGTGATCCAGACAGGGACAGCGTCTGTGATCCCGACAGGGGCAGCGTCTGTGATCCCGACAGGGGCAGCGTCTGTGATCCCGACAGGGGCAGCGTCTGTGATCCAGACAGGGACAGCGTCTGTGATCCAGACAGGGGCAGCGTCTGTGATCCAGACAGGGGCAGCGTCTGTGTTCCTGACAGGGACAGCGTCTGTGTTCCAGACAGGGACAGCGTCTGTGTTCCAGACAGGGACAGCGTCTGTGAACCAGACAGGGGCAGTGTCTGTGATCCCGACAGGGGCAGTCTCTGTGATCCAGACAGGGGCAGTGTCTGTGAACCAGACAGGGGCAGTGTCTGTGATCCCAACAGGGGCAGTGTCTGTGATCCCGACAGGGGCAGTGTCTTTGATCCAGACAGGGGCAGTGTCTGTGATCCAGACAGGGGCAGTGTCTGTGAACCCGACAGGGGCAGTGTCTGTGATCCAGACAGGGGGAGTGTCTGTGATCCAGACAGGGGCAGTGTCTGTGATCCAGACAGGGGCAGTGTCTGTGATCCAGACAGGGACAGTGTCTGTGATCCAGACAGGGGCAGTGTCTGTGAACCCGACAGGGGCAGTGTCTGTGATCCAGACAGGGGCAGTGTCTGTGATCCAGACAGGGGCAGTGTCTGTGATCCCGACAGGGGCAGTGTCTGTGATCCAGACAGGGACAGTGTCTGTGATCCAGACAGGGGCAGTGTCTGTGAACCCGACAGGGGCAGTGTCTGTGATCCAGACAGGGGCAGTGTCTGTGATCCCGACGGGGCAGTGTCTGTGATCCAGACAGGGGGCAGAGTCTGTGATCCAGACAGGGGCAGTGTCTGTGATCCAGACAGGGGGAGTTTCTGTGATCCCGACAGGGGCAGTGTCTGTGATCCAGACAGGGGGAGTGTCTGTGAACCCGACAGGGGCAGTGTCTGTGATCCAGACAGGGGGAGTGTCTGTGATCCCGACAGGGGCAGTGTCTGTGATCCAGACAGGGACAGTGTCTGTGAACCCGACAGGGACAGTGTCTGTGATCCGGACAGGGGGCAGTGTCTGTGATCCAGACAGGGGGCAGTGTCTGTGATCCAGACAGGGGACAGTGTCTGTGATCCAGACAGGGGCAGTGTCTGTGATCCAGACAGGGACAGTGTCTGTGATCCAGACAGGAGCAGTGTCTGTGATCCAGACAGGGGGCAGTGTCTGTGATCCAGACAGGGGGCAGTGTCTGTGATCCAGACAGGGGGCAGTGTCTGTGATCCAGACAGGGACAGTGTCTGTGATCCAGACAGGGGCAGTGTCTGTGATCCAGACACGGGGCAGTGTCTGTGATCCAGACAGGGACAGTGTCTGTGAACCCGACAGGGACAGTGTCTGTGATCCAGACAGGGGCAGTGTCTGTGATCCAGACAGGGGGCAGTGTCTGTGATCCAGACAGGGGGCAGTGTCTGTGAACCCGACAGGGGCAGTGTCTGTGAACCCGACAGGGGCAGTGTCTGTGATCCAGACAGGGACAGTGTCTGTGAACCAGACAGGGGCAGTGTCTGTGATCCCGACAGGGGCAGTCTCTGTGATCCAGACAGGGGCAGTGTCTGTGAACCAGACAGGGGCAGTGTCTGTGATCCCGACAGGGGCAGTGTCTGTGATCCCGACAGGGGCAGTGTCTTTGATCCAGACAGGGGCAGTGTCTGTGATCCAGACAGGGGCAGTGTCTGTGAACCAGACAGGGGGAGTGTCTGTGATCCAGACAGGGGGAGTGTCTGTGATCCAGACAGGGGCAGTGTCTGTGATCCAGACAGGGGCAGTGTCTGTGATCCAGACAGGGGCAGTGTCTGTGATCCAGACAGGGACAGTGTCTGTGATCCAGACAGGGGCAGTGTCTGTGAACCCGACAGGGGCAGTGTCTGTGATCCAGACAGGGGCAGTGTCTGTGATCCCGACAGGGGAAGTGTCTGTGATCCCGACAGGGGAAGTGTCTGTGATCCCGACAGGGGAAGTGTCTGTGATCCCGACAGGGGCAGTGTCTGTGATCCAGACAGGGACAGTGTCTGTGATCCCGACAGGGGCAGTGTCTGTGATCCCGACAGGGGCAGTGTCTGTGATCCAGACAGGGGCAGTGTCTGTGTTCCAGACAGGGGCAGTGTCTGTGATCCAGACAGTGGCAGTGTCTGTGATCCCGACAGGGGCAGTGTCTGTGAACCCGACAGGGGCAGTGTCTGTGATCCAGACAGGGACAGTGTCTGTGATCCAGACAGGGGCAGTGTCTGTGATCCAGACAGGGGCAGCGTCTGTGATCCAGACAGGGACAGCGTCTGTGATCCAGACAGGGACAGCGTCTGTGATCCCGACAGGGGCAGCGTCTGTGATCCCGACAGGGGCAGCGTCTGTGATCCCGACAGGGGCAGCGTCTGTGATCCAGACAGGGACAGCGTCTGTGATCCAGACAGGGGCAGCGTCTGTGATCCAGACAGGGGCAGTGTCTGTGTTCCTGACAGGGACAGCGTCTGTGTTCCAGACAGGGACAGCGTCTGTGTTCCAGACAGGGACAGTGTCTGTGAACCGACAGGGGCAGTGTCTGTGATCCAGACAGGGGCAGTGTCTGTGATCGAGACAGGGGCAGTGTCTGTGATCCAGACAGGGGCAGTGTCTGTGATCGAGACAGGGACAGAGTCTGTGATCCAGACAGGGGCAGTGTCTGTGATTCAGACAGGGGGCAGTGTCTGTGATCCAGACAGGGGGCAGTGTCTGTGATCCAGACAGGGGCAGTGTTTGAGATCTAGACAGGGGGAGTGTCTGTGATCCAGACAGGGACAGTGTCTGTGATCCAGACAGGGGCAGTGTCTGTGATCCCGACAGGGGCAGTGTCTGTGATCCAGACAGGGGCAGTGTCTGTGATCCCGACAGGGGCAGTGTCTGTGATCCCGACAGGGGCAGTGTCTGTGATCCAGACAGGGGCAGTGTCTGTGATCCAGACAGGGACAGTGTCTGAGATCCAGACAGGGGCAGTGTCTGTGATCCAGACAGGGGCAGTGTCTGTGATCCAGACAGGAGCAGTGTCTGTGATCCAGACAGGGGCATGGTCTGTGATCCAGACAGGGGCAGGGTCTGTGATCCAGACAGGGTCAGTGTCTGTGATCCAGACAGGGGCAGTGTCTGTGATCCAGACAGGGGCAGTGTCTGTTGTCCAGACAGGGGCAGTGTCTGTGATCCAGACAGGGGCAGTGTCTGTGATCCAGACAGGGGCAGTGTCTGTGATCCAGACAGGGGCAGTGTCTGTTGTCCAG
Organism: Heterodontus francisci; assembly: GCF_036365525.1. NCBI lineage: Eukaryota > Metazoa > Chordata > Chondrichthyes > Heterodontiformes > Heterodontidae > Heterodontus > Heterodontus francisci. The sequence goes on along the minus strand of NC_090409.1, from coordinate 36,608,659 downwards.
ACAGGGACAGTGTCTGTTGTCCAGACAGGGGCAGTGTCTGTTGTCCAGACAGGGGCAGTGTCTGTTGTCCTGACAGGGACAGTGTCTGTGATCCCGACAGGGACAGTGTCTGTGATCCCGACAGGGGCAGTGTCTGTGATCCCGACAGGGGCAGTGTCTGTGATCCCGACAGGGGCAGTGTCTGTGTTCCAGACAGGAGCAGTGTCTGTTGTCTAGACCAACCTCCCCCCACTCTTAGTCTTGTCTTCCCAGGGCACTATTCCGATCTTCCCTGCTCTCTCTACTTCAGCCACTCTATGTGTACGTGTGGGAGGAGGGTGCAAAAGGACTGGGCTTGGCTCAGGGTCCAGTTCCTCTCAGTTGTCATTGGTGGCTTGTTTGAACTTGAGACAAGAGCTGGGGAGAGGGTTAGTGTAAGTGGCAATGACACAGAGCTGTTGGTGAAGCAGTTAAGCCCAGCTCAACGACTGAACCACGACCTTTTTTATATTCATTCATGGGATGTGGGCGTCACTGGCCAGGCCAGCATTTATTGCCCATCCCTAATTGCCCTTGAGAAGGTGGTGGTGAGCTGCCTTCTTGAATCACTGCAGTCCATGTGGGGTTGGTACACCCACAGTGCTGTTAGGAAGGGAGTTCCAGGATTTTGACCCAGCGACAGTGAAGGAACGGCGATATAGTTCCAAGTCAGGATGGTGTGTGACTTGGAGGGGAACTTGCGGGTGGTGGTGTTCCCATGCATCTGCTGCCCTTGTCCTTCTAGGTGGTAAAGGTCATATGGGCCATTCGGTCCCTCCTGCCTGCTTCACTATTCAATAAGATCATGGATGATCTGTTTGTGTCTTGAATTCCCTTGCCTGACAAGAATCTATCTACCTCCGCCTTAAAAATACTCAATGACCCCGCCTCCACCACCTTCTGAGGCCGAGAGTTCCAAAGTCGCACAACCTTCTGAAAAAACATTTCTCCTCATCTCTGTCCTGAAAGGGCGACCCCTAATTTTAAAACAGTGCCTCCTAGTTCTGGACTCACCCACAAGAGGAAACATCCTTTCCACATCCACCTTGTCAAGACCGTTCAGGATCTTATAAACTTCAATCAAGTCTCCCCTCACTCTTCAAAACTTCAGTGAAAACAAGCCCAGTCTGTCCAACCTTTCCTCATCAGACAACCTGCTCATTCCAGGTATCAATCTAGTAAACCTCCTCTGAACCACCTCCAATGCATCCTTCCTACAATTAGGAGACCAAAACTGCACACAGTATTCAAGCTGTGGTCTCACCAATGCCCTGTAATACTGAAGCATAACCTCCTTACTTTTATTTTCAGTTCCTCTCACAATAAAGGATAGCATTCCATTAGCCTTCTTTATTACCCGCTATACCTGCATACAAACTTTTCACAGGTTTGGAAGGTGCTGTCGAACAGCCTTGGTGAGTTGCTGCAGTGCATCTTGTAGATGGTACACACTGCTGCCACTGTGCGTCGGTGGTGGAGGGAGTGAATGTTTGTGGATGGGGTGCCAATCAAGCGGGCTGCTTTGTCCTGGATGGGGTCGAGCTTCTTGAGTTTTGTTGGAGCTGCACCCATCCAGGCAAGTGGAGAGTATTCCACCACACTCCTGACTTGTGCCTTGTAGATGGTGGACAGGCTTTGGGGAGTCAGGAGGTGAGTTACTCTCTGCAGGATTCCCAGCCTCTGACCTGCTCTTGTAGACACGGTATTTATGTGGTTACTCCAGTTTAGTTTCTGGTCAATGGTAACCCCCAGGATGTTGATAGTGGGGGATTCAGTGATGGTAATGCCATTGAACGTCAAGGGGAGATGGTTAGATTCTCTCTTGTCGGAGATGGTCATTGCCTAGTTTATAAGACACCATTTTCCAATCAGCAACCATTTCTCAGATGTGGGAGGGGAGTGACAGCTCTCAAACAAAATGGTTTAAATTTATTTCTCTACAAGGGCAGCAGTGAAATCGCCCTCAACATCAGAACATGTACCTATCCCCATTCCAGTCCTTCCCGGGGACAGTCCCCGTATCTATTTCCTGGTTGGGAAATCACCTTGCAAAGCATTTCAGTATCCAGGGATTCTCCGCTTACTCTTTAGACTCGACTATTTGTACTGTAGCTGGGCGGGTTTGAAACTATGCGACACAAACAAAGAGGTGTTTGATGATATTCGACATTAATTCCTGTCTGGACAGCTTCCAGGATGAATAAAGAACAATCCTCAAATTGTGGCAAGATCAGGTTCCAGCTGGTTCTGTACTTCTATTTAAATGCGAGGTGAGGTGGTGACAGAGTTTGAGACTCTCTTCCTGCTTGGATTAATTGGAACCGAGCACTTGGTAGCTTTTCAGAAAGCACGGAAGGAAAGAACCCCCTCCCCAAATTTCTGTGTCGCCTTTCACCACCTACAACTATCCCAAGACACTTCCTCGTTGTTTTTAGCTGGGGACCATTTTGTGCACAGCAAGATCCCAAATGGGACAAAGCAGCCAGTTAATCTGTTTCCATGGTATTTGGTCGAGGAATGAACATCAACTCGGCCAGTGGGTTTCCTTAACTGGCTGGCTGAGCGAAATCATTCGCCCCCATCCGTCAGATAAAGTTTCCTACTTCATCTGAAAGACAGCACTGCACTCCCTCAGTAGTGCGAGCCTAATTTCTCAGTTCAAGTCTCCAGAGTAGGATTTTAATCCATAACTTTCTAACTCCAAGGTGAGAGACCTATTTACTGAGCTCGACAGACACCTCCCAGCCCCCCTGCATCACATCTTGCATTCCTAGTGTTGATTGTCCTCAGTACCTTGCTCTACGGCAGCGAGGCCTGGACAACGTATGCCAGCCAAGAGCGACGTCTCAATTCATTCCATCTTCGCTGCCTTCGGAGAATACTTGGCATCAGGTGGCAGGACTATATCTCCAACACAGAAGTCCTTGAAGCGGCCAACATCCCCAGCTTATACACACTACTGAGTCAGCGGCGCTTGAGATGGCTTGGCCATGTGAGCCGCATGGAAGATGGCAGGATCCCCAAAGACACATTGTACAGCGAGCTCGCCACTGGTATCAGACCCACCGGCCGTCCATGTCTCCGTTATAAAGACGTCTGCAAACGCGACATGAAATCGTGTGACATTGATCACAAGTCGTGGGAGTCAGTTGCCAGCATTCGCCAGAGCTGGCGGGCAGCCATAAAGACAGGGCTAAATTGTGGCGAGTCGAAGAGACTTAGTAGTTGGCAGGAAAAAAGACAGAGGCGCAAGGGGAGAGCCAACTGTGCAACAGCCCCAACAAACAAATTTCTCTGCAGCACCTGTGGAAGAGCCTGTCACTCCAGAATTGGCCTTTATAGCCACTCCAGGCGCTGCTTCACAAACCACTGACCACCTCCAGGCGCGTATCCATTGTCTCTCGAGATAAGGAGGCCCAAAAGAAAAAGAATTGCACGTCTCCGAGAAGTTCAACAACACAGGGAGAGAGACTGGTAAACAGGATGGGGTAATATTCAGGACAAAGGGTGGGCAGATTAAAGCAACATCAACTTGCATTTATATAGCACCTTGAATAAAACATCTCAAAATGCTCCAAAAGAGCAATTATCAGACAACATTTGACCCCGAGCCGCATCAGGAGATATTAGGGACCGGTGACCGAAAGCTCGGTCAAAGAGGTCGGTTTTTTTAAGGAGCGTCTTAAAGAAGGAGAGAGAGAGAGAGAGAGGCCGGAGAGGTTTAGGGAGGGAATTCCAGAGCTTAGGGCCCCAGACAGCTGAAGGCATGGCCGCCAATGGTGGGAATTGGGGGATGGGCAATAGGCCATAATTGGAGGAGCATAGAGATCTCGGAGGGTTGTAGGGGCTGGAGGAGGTTACAGAGATAGGGAGGGAGGGGCTGGAGGAGGTTACAGAGATAGGGAGGGAGGGGCTGGAGGAGGTTGTGGAGATAGGGAGGGAGGGAGGGGCTGGAGGAGGTTATGGAGATAGGGAGGGAGGGGCGAGGCCATGGAGGGATTTGAAGACAAGGATGAGAATTTTTAAATTGAGAAATTGGAAAACAGGACTTGGTGCGAGTTAGGACATGGGGGGCAGCAGAGTTTTGGATGTCCTCCAGTTTACAGAGAGTAGAATGTGGGAGACCGACTAGGTGTGCGTTGGAATGGTCAAGTCTGGATGGAATAAAGGCATCAATGAGGGTTTCAGCAGTAGATGAGCTGAGACAGGGGCGAAGTTGGGCGATGTTACGGAGGTGAAAATAGGCGGTTTAGTGATGGGGCGGATAGGAGGTCGGAAGTTCAAGTTGGGGTCAGATGTGACTGCAAAGGTGGGAGCAGCCTAACTGAGTCTCATAGGGTTTCCGAAGAGAGGAATGGAGTCGAGAGCTAGGGGTCGGAGTTTGGAGCCGGAGCCGAAGACAATTTCTGCTCATCCAGTACCGGATGTCGGATAAGCAGTCTGATAATTCAGCCACGAGTGGCACAGAGGCGATGGGCCAAATGGCCTCCTGTGCTGTAAGAGTCTTCTGTCGAGAATCAGAGGTGGTCAGAGGGCTGCAAGGCTGGAGGTGGACAGAGACTCAGTTCAGCGTCTCATCCGAAAGACGGCACCTGCCCAACGGAGGAGGCGACGTCCCTGGGCAGGGACTTGACGCGATGAACCTCTGGGCTGAATTTTAAAAAGCCCACCACCAAAAGTGGTCATATACGGACACTAGGGCCACCGTGATTCCGAGGCCAAGTTCTCTTTAAAATCCAGCCCTATGTGTGAGAGTTCAGAGACCACTACCCCGTGCTGGAGGGATTGGGGGCAGGGAGAGTTCTACACCAGTTCAGGCCAGTACTTTCTATTGAGAAGGAAGAACACGTTCAGGGTGACATTGAACTTCCAGCATGCAGAAATCTTGGCAAAAAAGGAGTGCATTCTTGATCTGAATCCACTGAGACAAACGAATGCTCATGAGCAATGAAACCAGTTCAGCCTGTAGCAATCTGAAAGGTATTGTTGAAGATTTGCTGTGATTATTGGTGAGTATATCCATGGGGCACAGAGCTCTGGAAAGTCCCACTCGCGTCCTCCTCCGCCCACCCCGCCCCGCCCCAACCTCAAGGCCATTCGTCAATCCCTGATGGGACAACAGCCAGGCAACAGCACCAACTCTTTATTGCCCACACTTCCTGTTCTGCATCAAGCGGAAAGTGGTCAAAACTGGGAGGAACAGTGCAGAGTGAGAGCAAGACGGTGCAAAGCAACATGGACAGCAATGACAAGTCAGGTTACAGAGATAGGGAGGGTTGTAGGGAGCGGAGGAGGTTACAGAGATGGGGAGGGTTGTAGGGAGCGGAGGAGGTTACAGAGATGGGGAGGGTTGTAGGGAGCGGAGGAGGTTACAGAGATGGGGAGGGTTGTAGGGAGCGGAGGAGGTTACAGAGATGGGGAGGGTTGTAGGGAGCGGAGGAGGTTACAGAGATGGGGAGGGTTGTGGGGAGCGGAGGAGGTTACAGAGATAGGGAGGATTGTAGGGAGTGGAGGAGGTTACAGAGATAGGGAGGGTTGTAGGGAGCGGAGGAGGTTACAGAGATAGGGAGGGTTGTAGGGAGTGGAGGAGGTTACAGAGATGGGGAGGGTTGTAGGGAGCGGAGGAGGTTACAGAGATAGGGAGGATTGTAGGGAGTGGAGGAGGTTACATAGATACGGAGGGTTGTAGGGAGTGGAGGAGGTTACAGAGATGGGGAGGGTTGTAGGGAGCGGAGGAGGTTACAGAGATGGGGAGGGTTGTAGGGAGCGGAGGAGGTTACAGAGATGGGGAGGGTTGTAGGGAGCGGAGGAGATTACAGAGATGGGGAGGGTTGTAGGGAGCGGAGGAGGTTACAGAGATGGGGAGGGTTGTAGGGAGCGGAGGAGGTTACAGAGATGGGGAGGGTTGTAGGGAGCGGAGGAGGTTACAGAGATGGGGAGGGTTGTAGGGAGCGGAGGAGGTTACAGAGATGGGGAGGGTTGTGGGGAGCGGAGGAGGTTACAGAGATAGGGAGGGTTGTAGGGAGTGGAGGAGGTTACAGAGATGGGGAGGGTTGTAGGGAGCGGAGGAGGTTACAGAGATAGGTAGGATTGTAGGGAGTGGAGGAGGTTACATAGATACGGAGGGTTGTAGGGAGTGGAGGAGGTTACAGAGATGGGGAGGGTTGTAGGGAGCGGAGGAGGTTACAGAGATAGGGAGGATTGTAGGGAGTGGAGGAGGTTACAGAGATAGGGAGGGTTGTAGGGAGCGGAGGAGGTTACAGAGATAGGGAGGGTTGTAGGGAGTGGAGGAGGTTACAGAGATAGGGAGGATTGTAGGGAGTGGAGGAGGTTACAGAGATGGGGAGGGTTGTAGGGAACGGAGGAGGTTACAGAGATAGGGAGGATTGTAGGGAGTGGAGGAGGTTACAGAGATGGGGAGGATTGTAGAGAGCGGAGGAGGTTACAGAGATAGGGAGGATTGTAGGGAGTGGAGGAGGTTACAGAGATGAGGAGGGTTGTAGGGAGCGGAGGAGGTTACAGAGATAGGGAGGGTTGTCGGGGCTGGAGGAGGTTACAGAGATAGGGAGGGTTGTAGGGGCTGGAGGAGGTTACAGAGATAGGGAGGGTTGTAGGGGTTATAGGAGGTTAGAGAGATAGGGAGGGCTGTAGGGAGCGGAGGAGATTACAGAGATAGGGAGTGTTGTAGGGGCTGGAGGAGGTTACAGAGATAGGGAGGGTTGTAGGGAGCGGAGGAGGTTACAGAGATAGGGAGGGTTGTAGGGAGCGGAGGAGATTACAGAGATAGGGAGTGTTGTAGGGGCTGGAGGAGGTTACAGAGATAGGGAGGGTTGTAGGGGCTGGAGGAGGTTACAGAGATGGGGAGGGTTGTAGGGAGCGGAGGAGGTTACAGAGATGGGGAGGGTTGTAGGGAGCGGAGGAGGTTACAGAGATAGGGAGGATTGTAGGGAGTAGAGGAGGTTACAGAGATGGGGAGGGTTGTAGGGAGCGGAGGTAGTTACAGAGATAGGGAGGGTTGTCGGGGCTGGAGGAGGTTACAGAGATAGGGAGGGTTGTAGGGGCTGGAGGAGGTTACAGAGATAGGGAGGGTTGTAGGGGTTATAGGAGGTTAGAGAGATAGGGAGGGCTGTAGGGAGCGGAGGAGATTACAGAGATAGGGAGTGTTGTAGGGGCTGGAGGAGGTTACAGAGATAGGGAGGATTGTAGGGAGTGGAGGAGGTTACAGAGATAGGGAGGGTTGTAGGGAGTGGAGGAGGTTACATAGATACGGAGGGTTGTAGGGAGTGGAGGAGGTTACATAGATACGGAGGGTTGTAGGGAGTGGAGGAGGTTACAGAGATGGGGAGGGTTGTAGGGAGCGGAGGAGGTTACAGAGATAGGGAGGATTGTAGGGAGTGGAGGAGGTTACAGAGATAGGGAGGGTTGTAGGGAGCGGAGGAGGTTACAGAGATAGGGAGGGTTGTAGGGAGTGGAGGAGGTTACAGAGATAGGGAGGGTTGTAGGGAGTGGAGGAGGTTACAGAGATGGGGAGGGTTGTAGGGAACGGAGGAGGTTACAGAGATAGGGAGGATTGTAGGGAGTGGAGGAGGTTACAGAGATGGGGAGGATTGTAGAGAGCGGAGGAGGTTACAGAGATAGGGAGGATTGTAGGGAGTGGAGGAGGTTACAGAGATGGGGAGGGTTGTAGGGAGCGGAGGAGGTTACAGAGATAGGGAGGATTGTAGGGAGTAGAGGAGGTTACAGAGATGGGGAGGGTTGTAGGGAGCGGAGGTAGTTACAGAGATAGGGAGGGTTGTCGGGGCTGGAGGAGGTTACAGAGATAGGGAGGGTTGTAGGGGCTGGAGGAGGTTACAGAGATAGGGAGGGTTGTAGGGGTTATAGGAGGTTAGAGAGATAGGGAGGGCTGTAGGGAGCGGAGGAGATTACAGAGATAGGGAGTGTTGTAGGGGCTGGAGGAGGTTACAGAGATAGGGAGGATTGTAGGGAGTGGAGGAGGTTACAGAGATAGGGAGGGTTGTAGGGAGTGGAGGAGGTTACATAGATACGGAGGGTTGTAGGGAGTGGAGGAGGTTACATAGATACGGAGGGTTGTAGGGAGTGGAGGAGGTTACAGAGATGGGGAGGGTTGTAGGGAGCGGAGGAGGTTACAGAGATAGGGAGGATTGTAGGGAGTGGAGGAGGTTACAGAGATAGGGAGGGTTGTAGGGAGCGGAGGAGGTTACAGAGATAGGGAGGGTTGTAGGGAGTGGAGGAGGTTACAGAGATAGGGAGGGTTGTAGGGAGTGGAGGAGGTTACAGAGATGGGGAGGGTTGTAGGGAACGGAGGAGGTTACAGAGATAGGGAGGATTGTAGGGAGTGGAGGAGGTTACAGAGATGGGGAGGATTGTAGAGAGCGGAGGAGGTTACAGAGATAGGGAGGATTGTAGGGAGTGGAGGAGGTTACAGAGATGGGGAGGGTTGTAGGGAGCGGAGGAGGTTACAGAGATAGGGAGGGTTGTCGGGGCTGGAGGAGGTTACAGAGATAGGGAGGGTTGTAGGGGCTGGAGGAGGTTAGAGAGATAGGGAGGGTTGTAGGGGTTATAGGAGGTTAGAGAGATAGGGAGGGCTGTAGGGAGCGGAGGAGATTACAGAGATAGGGAGTGTTGTAGGGGCTGGAGGAGGTTACAGAGATAGGGAGGGTTGTAGGGAGCGGAGGAGGTTACAGAGATAGGGAGGGTTGTAGGGAGCGGAGGAGATTACAGAGATAGGGAGTGTTGTAGGGGCTGGAGGAGGTTACAGAGATAGGGAGGGTTGTAGGGGCTGGAGGAGGTTACAGAGATGGGGAGGGTTGTAGGGAGCGGAGGAGGTTACAGAGATGGGGAGGGTTGTAGGGAGCGGAGGAGGTTACAGAGATAGGGAGGATTGTAGGGAGTAGAGGAGGTTACAGAGATGGGGAGGGTTGTAGGGAGCGGAGGAGGTTACAGAGATAGGGAGGGTTGTCGGGGCTGGAGGAGGTTGCAGAGATAGGGAGGGTTGTAGGGGCTGGAGGAGGTTACAGAGATAGGGAGGGTTGTAGGGGTTATAGGAGGTTAGAGAGATAGGGAGGGCTGTAGGGAGCGGAGGAGATTACAGAGATAGGGAGTGTTGTAGGGGCTGGAGGAGGTTACAGAGATAGGGAGGATTGTAGGGAGTGGAGGAGGTTACAGAGATAGGGAGGGTTGTAGGGAGTGGAGGAGGTTACATAGATACGGAGGGTTGTAGGGAGTGGAGGAGGTTACATAGATACGGAGGGTTGTAGGGAGTGGAGGAGGTTACAGAGATAGGGAGGGTTGTAGGGAGCGGAGGAGGTTACAGAGATAGGGAGGATTGGAGGGAGTGGAGGAGGTTACAGAGATAGGGAGGGTTGTCGGGGCTGGAGGAGGTTACAGAGATAGGGAGGGTTGTAGGGGCTGGAGGAGGTTAGAGAGATAGGGAGGGTTGTAGGGGTTATAGGAGGTTAGAGAGATAGGGAGGGCTGTAGGGAGCGGAGGAGATTACAGAGATAGGGAGTGTTGTAGGGGCTGGAGGAGGTTACAGAGATAGGGAGGGTTGTAGGGAGCGGAGGAGGTTACAGAGATAGGGAGGGTTGTAGGGAGCGGATGAGATTACAGAGATAGGGAGTGTTGTAGGGGCTGGAGGAGGTTACAGAGATAGGGAGGGTTGTAGGGGCTGGAGGAGGTTACAGAGATGGGGAGGGTTGTAGGGAGCGGAGGAGGTTACAGAGATGGGGAGGGTTGTAGGGAGCGGAGGAGGTTACAGAGATAGGGAGGATTGTAGGGAGTAGAGGAGGTTACAGAGATGGGGAGGGTTGTAGGGAGCGGAGGTAGTTACAGAGATAGGGAGGGTTGTCGGGGCTGGAGGAGGTTACAGAGATAGGGAGGGTTGTAGGGGCTGGAGGAGGTTACAGAGATAGGGAGGGTTGTAGGGGTTATAGGAGGTTAGAGAGATAGGGAGGGCTGTAGGGAGCGGAGGAGATTACAGAGATAGGGAGTGTTGTAGGGGCTGGAGGAGGTTACAGAGATAGGGAGGATTGTAGGGAGTGGAGGAGGTTACAGAGATAGGGAGGGTTGTAGGGAGTGGAGGAGGTTACATAGATACGGAGGGTTGTAGGGAGTGGAGGAGGTTACATAGATACGGAGGGTTGTAGGGAGTGGAGGAGGTTACAGAGATAGGGAGGGTTGTAGGGAGCGGAGGAGGTTACAGAGATAGGGAGGATTGTAGGGAGTGGAGGAGGTTACAGAGATAGGGAGGATTGTAGGGAGTGGAGGAGGTTACATAGATACGGAGGGTTGTAGGGAGTGGAGGAGGTTACAGAGATGGGGAGGGTTGTAGGGAGCGGAGGAGGTTACAGAGATAGGGAGGATTGTAGGGAGTGGAGGAGGTTACAGAGATAGGGAGGGTTGTAGGGAGCGGAGGAGGTTACAGAGATGGGGAGGATTGTAGGGAGCGGAGGAGGTTACATAGATACGGAGGGTTGTAGGGAGTGGAGGAGGTTACAGAGATGGGGAGGGTTGTAGGGAGCGGAGGAGGTTACAGAGATAGGGAGGATTGTAGGGAGTGGAGGAGGTTACAGAGATAGGGAGGGTTGTAGGGAGCGGAGGAGGTTACAGAGATAGGGAGGATTGTAGGGAGTGGAGGAGGTTACAGAGATAGGGAGGGTTGTAGGGAGCGGAGGAGGTTACAGAGATGGGGAGGGTTGTAGGGAGCGGAGGAGGTTACAGAGATAGGGAGGATTGTAGGGAGTGCAGGAGGTTACAGAGATAGGGAGGGTTGTAGGGAGCGGAGGAGGTTACAGAGATAGGGAGGATTGTAGGGAGTGGAGGAGGTTACAGAGATAGGGAGGGTTGTAGGGAGCGGAGGAGGTTACAGAGATAGGGAGGGTTGTAGGGAGTGGAGGAGGTTACAGAGATAGGGAGGGTTGTAGGGAGTGGAGGAGGTTACAGAGATGGGGAGGGTTGTAGGGAACGGAGGAGGTTACAGAGATAGGGAGGATTGTAGGGAGTGGAGGAGGTTACAGAGATGGGGAGGATTGTAGAGAGCGGAGGAGGTTACAGAGATAGGGAGGATTGTAGGGAGTGGAGGAGGTTACAGAGATGGGGAGGGTTGTAGGGAGCGGAGGAGGTTACAGAGATAGGGAGTGTTGTCGGGGCTGGAGGAGGTTACAGAGATAGGGAGGGTTGTAGGGGCTGGAGGAGGTTAGAGAGATAGGGAGGGTTGTAGGGAGCGGAGGAGGTTACAGAGATAGGGAGGGCTGTAGGGAGCGGAGGAGATTACAGAGATAGGGAGTGTTGTAGGGGCTGGAGGAGGTTACAGAGATAGGGAGGGTTGTAGGGAGCGGAGGAGGTTACAGAGATAGGGAGGGTTGTAGGGAGCGGAGGAGATTACAGAGATAGGGAGTGTTGTAGGGGCTGGAGGAGGTTACAGAGATAGGGAGGGTTGTAGGGGCTGGAGGAGGTTACAGAGATGGGGAGGGTTGTAGGGAGCGGAGGAGGTTACAGAGATGGGGAGGGTTGTAGGGAGCGGAGGAGGTTACAGAGATAGGGAGGATTGTAGGGAGTAGAGGAGGTTACAGAGATGGGGTGGGTTGTAGGGAGCGGAGGAGGTTACAGAGATAGGGAGGGTTGTCGGGGCTGGAGGAGGTTGCAGAGATAGGGAGGGTTGTAGGGGCTGGAGGAGGTTACAGAGATAGGGAGGGTTGTAGGGGTTATAGGAGGTTAGAGAGATAGGGAGGGCTGTAGGGAGCGGAGGAGATTACAGAGATAGGGAGTGTTGTAGGGGCTGGAGGAGGTTACAGAGATAGGGAGGATTGTAGGGAGTGGAGGAGGTTACAGAGATAGGGAGGGTTGTAGGGAGTGGAGGAGGTTACATAGATACGGAGGGTTGTAGGGAGTGGAGGAGGTGACATAGATACGGAGGGTTGTAGGGAGTGGAGGAGGTTACAGAGATAGGGAGGGTTGTAGGGAGCGGAGGAGGTTACAGAGATAGGGAGGATTGGAGGGAGTGGAGGAGGTTACAGAGATAGGGAGGGTTGTCGGGGCTGGAGGAGGTTACAGAGATAGGGAGGGTTGTAGGGGCTGGAGGAGGTTAGAGAGATAGGGAGGGTTGTAGGGGTTATAGGAGGTTAGAGAGATAGGGAGGGCTGTAGGGAGCGGAGGAGATTACAGAGATAGGGAGTGTTGTAGGGGCTGGAGGAGGTTACAGAGATAGGGAGGGTTGTAGGGAGCAGAGGAGGTTACAGAGATAGGGAGGGTTGTAGGGAGCGGATGAGATTACAGAGATAGGGAGTGTTGTAGGGGCTGGAGGAGGTTACAGAGATAGGGAGGGTTGTAGGGGCTGGAGGAGGTTACAGAGATGGGGAGGGTTGTAGGGAGCGGAGGAGGTTACAGAGATGGGGAGGGTTGTAGGGAGCGGAGGAGGTTACAGAGATAGGGAGGATTGTAGGGAGTAGAGGAGGTTACAGAGATGGGGAGGGTTGTAGGGAGCGGAGGAGGTTACAGAGATAGGGAGGATTGTAGGGAGTAGAGGAGGTTACAGAGATGGGGAGGGTTGTAGGGAGTAGAGGAGGTTACAGAGATGGGGAGGATTGTAGGGAGCGGAGGTAGTTACAGAGATAGGGAGGGTTGTCGGGGCTGGAGGAGGTTACAGAGATAGGGAGGGTTGTAGGGGCTGGAGGAGGTTACAGAGATAGGGAGGGTTGTAGGGGTTATAGGAGGTTAGAGAGATAGGGAGGGCTGTAGGGAGCGGAGGAGATTACAGAGATAGGGAGTGTTGTAGGGGCTGGAGGAGGTTACAGAGATAGGGAGGATTGTAGGGAGTGGAGGAGGTTACAGAGATAGGGAGGGTTGTAGGGAGTGGAGGAGGTTACATAGATACGGAGGGTTGTAGGGAGTGGAGGAGGTTACATAGATACGGAGGGTTGTAGGGAGTGGAGGAGGTTACAGAGATAGGGAGGGTTGTAGGGAGCCGAGGAGGTTACAGAGATAGGGAGGATTGTAGGGAGTGGAGGAGGTTACAGAGATAGGGAGGATTGTAGGGAGTGGAGGAGGTTACATAGATACGGAGGGTTGTAGGGAGTGGAGGAGGTTACAGAGATGGGGAGGGTTGTAGGGAGCGGAGGAGGTTACAGAGATAGGGAGGATTGTAGGGAGTGGAGGAGGTTACAGAGATAGGGAGGGTTGTAGGGAGCGGAGGAGGTTACAGAGATAGGGAGGATTGTAGGGAGTGGAGGAGGTTACAGAGATAGGGAGGGTTGTAGGGAGCGGAGGAGGTTACAGAGATGGGGAGGGTTGTAGGGAGCGGAGGAGGTTACAGAGATAGGGAGGATTGTAGGGAGTGCAGGAGGTTACAGAGATAGGGAGGGTTGTAGGGAGCGGAGGAGGTTACAGAGATAGGGAGGGTTGTAGGGAGTGGAGGAGGTTACAGAGATAGGGAGGGTTGTAGGGAGTGGAGGAGGTTACAGAGATGGGGAGGGTTGTAGGGAACGGAGGAGGTTACAGAGATAGGGAGGATTGTAGGGAGTGGAGGAGGTTACAGAGATGGGGAGGATTGTAGAGAGCGGAGGAGGTTACAGAGATAGGGAGGATTGTAGGGAGTGGAGGAGGTTACAGAGATGGGGAGGGTTGTAGGGAGCGGAGAAGGTTACAGAGATAGGGAGGGTTGTCGGGGCTGGAGGAGGTTACAGAGATAGGGAGGGTTGTAGGGGCTGGAGGAGGTTAGAGAGATAGGGAGGGTTATAGGGGTTATAGGAGGTTAGAGAGATAGGGAGGGCTGTAGGGAGCGGAGGAGATTACAGAGATAGGGAGTGTTGTAGGGGCTGGAGGAGGTTACAGAGATAGGGAGGGTTGTAGGGAGCGGAGGAGGTTACAGAGATAGGGAGGGTTGTAGGGAGCGGAGGAGATTACAGAGATAGGGAGTGTTGTAGGGGCTGGAGGAGGTTACAGAGATAGGGAGGGTTGTAGGGGCTGGAGGAGGTTACAGAGATGGGGAGGGTTGTAGGGAGCGGAGGAGGTTACAGAGATGGGGAGGGTTGTAGGGAGCGGAGGAGGTTACAGAGATAGGGAGGATTGTAGGGAGTAGAGGAGGTTACAGAGATGGGGAGGGTTGTAGGGAGCGGAGGAGGTTACAGAGATCGGGAGGGTTGTCGGGGCTGGAGGAGGTTACAGAGATAGGGAGGGTTGTAGGGGCTGGAGGAGGTTACAGAGATAGGGAGGGTTGTAGGGGTTATAGGAGGTTAGAGAGATAGGGAGGGCTGTAGGGAGCGGAGGAGATTACAGAGATAGGGAGGGTTGTAGGGGCTGGAGGAGGTTACAGAGATAGGGAGGATTGTAGGGAGTGGAGGAGGTTACAGAGATAGGGAGGGTTGTAGGGAGTGGAGGAGGTTACAGAGATAGGGAGGGTTGTAGGGGCTGGAGGAGGTTACAGAGATAGGGAGGATTGTAGGGAGTGGAGGAGGTTACAGAGATAGGGAGGGTTGTAGGGAGTGGAGGAGGTTACATAGATACGGAGGGTTGTAGGGAGTGGAGGAGGTTACATAGATACGGAGGGTTGTAGGGAGTGGAGGAGGTTACAGAGATAGGGAGGGTTGTAGGGAGCGGAGGAGGTTACAGAGATAGGGAGGATTGTAGGGAGTGGAGGAGGTTACAGAGATAGGGAGGGTTGTAGGGAGTGGAGGAGGTTACATAGATACGGAGGGTTGTAGGGAGTGGAGGAGGTTACAGAGATGGGGAGGGTTGTAGGGAGCGGAGGAGGTTACAGAGATAGGGAGGATTGTAGGGAGTGGAGGAGGTTACAGAGATAGGGAGGGTTGTAGGGAGCGGAGGAGGTTACAGAGATAGGGAGGGTTGTAGGGAGTGGAGGAGGTTACAGAGATAGGGAGGGTTGTAGGGAGTGGAGGAGGTTACAGAGATGGGGAGGGTTGTAGGGAACGGAGGAGGTTACAGAGATAGGGAGGATTGTAGGGAGTGGAGGAGGTTACAGAGATGGGGAGGATTGTAGAGAGCGGAGGAGGTTACAGAGATAGGGAGGATTGTAGGGAGTGGAGGAGGTTACAGAGATGGGGAGGGTTGTAGGGAGCGGAGGAGGTTACAGAGATAGGGAGGGTTGTCGGGGCTGGAGGAGGTTACAGAGATAGGGAGGGTTGTAGGAGCTGGAGGAGGTTACAGAGATAGGGAGGGTTGTAGGGGTTATAGGAGGTTAGAGAGATAGGGAGGGCTGTAGGGAGCGGAGGAGATTACAGAGATAGGGAGTGTTGTAGGGGCTGGAGGAGGTTACAGAGATAGGGAGGGTTGTAGGGAGCGGAGGAGGTTACAGAGATAGGGAGGGTTGTAGGGAGCGGAGGAGATTACAGAAATAGGGAGTGTTGTAGGGGCTGGAGGAGGTTACAGAGATAGGGAGGGTTGTAGGGGCTGGAGGAGGTTACAGAGATGGGGAGGGTTGTAGGGAGCGGAGGAGGTTACAGAGATGGGGAGGGTTGTAGGGAGCGGAGGAGGTTACAGAGATAGGGAGGATTGTAGGGAGTGGAGGAGGTTACAGAGATGGGGAGGGTTGTAGGGAGCGGAGGAGGTTACAGAGATAGGGAGGGTTGTAGGGGCTGGAGGAGGTTACAGAGATAGGGAGGGTTGTAGGGGCTGGAGGAGGTTACAGAGATAGGGAGGGTTGTAGGGGTTATAGGAGGTTAGAGAGATAGGGAGGGCTGTAGGGAGTAGAGGAGATTACAGAGATAGGGAGTGTTGTAGGGGCTGGAGGAGGTTACAGAGATAGGGAGGGTTGTAGAGAGCGGAGGAGGTTACAGAGATAGGGAGGGTTGTAGGGAGCGGAGGAGATTACAGAGATAGGGAGGGTTGTAGGGGCTGGAGGAGGTTACAGAGATAGGGAGGGTTGTAGAGGCTGGAGGAGGTTACAGAGATAGGGAGGGTTGTCGGGGTTCTAGGAGGTTAGAGAGATAGGGAGGGCTGTGGGGAGCGGAGGAGGTTACAGAGATAGGGAGCAGGCTGAGGCCACGGAGGGATTTGAAAACAAAGGATGTGAATTTTAAAATCGAGGCATCCCAGCCAGGAAGATCTTTCATGTGTGGCAATAACACCTTGTGTTTCACAAAACCAGTGCAACTCCCCTGTTGAAAGTTCCATTGCCCATTGGTTACAGGAGCTGTTATTCATTTGTTTTTTCAGGCCTGAATAGACTGGAATAATATTTCCCTCAATTCCAAAGGATACATCCTTTTCATAGTGGGGAGCTGTAAACGGCACGTCGAGTCAGAGAGACATTGCACAGAAAGAGGCCATTCAGCCCATTGAGTCCATGCCTGCTCTCTGTAGAGCAATCCAGTCAGTCCAACTCCCCCCATTCTATCCCTGGAGCCCTGCAAGTTTATTTCCCTCAAGTGCCCAGCCAATTTCCTTTTGACATCATTCATCGTCTCCGCTTCCCCCTCCCTCGTAGGCAGTGATTTCCAGGTCATTAACACTCACTGTGTATGAAAGTTCCTCCCTACATCCCCCCCCCCCTCCCCCCACATCCCTTACCCATAACTTTCAATCTGTGTCCCCCTAGTCCTTGTACCCTTAATTAATGGGAACAGTTTTTCTTTTCTCTACCTTGTCTAAGCCTGTCATAATCTTGTACATCTCCATCAAATCTCTCCTCAATCTCCTTTGCTCCAGGGAAAACAACCCCAGCTTCTCCAACCTAACCTTGTCACTAAAATCCCGCCCCCCCCCCATCCCTGGAACCATTCTGGTAAATCTCCTCTGCACCCTCCCAAGGGCCCTCACATCCTTTCCTCACCAACTTTAACTTAACCAATGTCTCGTACAGGTTTATCCTCAACTGCTTGCTGTGTTTACAGTTGATGAATTTGCCTGTGCACAGTCACATCGGTCTTTTCTGTCTGCAGTGAAAGTGTTGGCCAGCCTGGATCACATGCTTCCTCACTATTTTGAAACTTATCACCGCATTTCTATTCTTGACTTCATCCCCAAAGTGTTGCTGATTCGTGGGGGGTTTTTTTGCACTAAACTCCATCCGCCGCCTGTCTGCCCACTCTATTCACTGCTTGCCTCCGGAAGACTCTTGCACTCTCCCTTTCTCGCACCCGCAGGAGTCAGCTGGTGCTCAGTGGGTAACGCCTCAGTACTGAGGGAGTTGCCGCACTGCCTTCTGGATCATACGTTAAACCGTGGACCCCCGCCCTCTCAGGTGGGTGTAAAAGATCCCACGGCCACTATTTGGAAGAAGAGCAGGGGGGGGGGGAGTTCTCCCCGGTGTCCTGGGGACAATATTTATCCCTCAACCAACATCACCTAAAGACAGAAATGATCTGATCATTATCACATGACTGTTTGTGGGAGCTTGCTGTGCGCAAATTGGCTGCTGCTGTTTCTTACATTCCCGCACTTCAAAAGCGCTTCACTGGCTGTTTAAAGTTCTTTGGGGTTGTGAAAGGTGCTATAAAAATGCAAGATCCGGCTTTTCAGTGATGCTTTTATTGAATCCATTTGCATGAATTTAGGCGGACCATCGACCCAGTTGCCTTTCAAAATGATTTCCTTCCTCCGATCTGTTGAGGGGAGAGGCAGTGAGTGAGGCAATGAATGCAGCTGGAGGCAGCTCTGAGTTTGAGGGTCGGTGACCAGCACTGGTGATGTGAACCCGGTCAGGTTTACTTAACTTTTTGTCTGGATTTTGTGAGGGTGAATTTACAAAAATTTACTTCAATGTGGAAATATAGAATTCATTCTCCTCTCCCCAGCATTGAAGAAATTTCTCAATCAATCTAATTTCAGTCCTTTACCTGAGAATGTCTCAGCAGGGCAGTCGAGCAGCAGATGTCAACTCTTAGGGCCCAGATTTTAGTGCGGGAAGGTTAAGAAGCATGTGGTGATCCTGGGAAGTTTGATTGTAAGAGCTGAGACAAATTCCCATAATTTCCATTGGATTCCCGCCTGATCCAGGCCAGGCCCAAAGCCTGACCAGTGGGCAGGAGTGGACATTTGGGGGCAGTAGGCCGAAGCCTGGGGCTCAAGTAAATAGTGATGGGGGAGACGGGGTAGGGGCCTGGGACAGACTTCAAAGGCGTCTTGAGACGTCCATACCCCTGCCCATGGCCACATATGGCGCTGGGGGCAGTCAGAGGCACAGGAACTCCTCATCCCATTGCTCCCTTATCAAAAGGTTCAACAGCTCGCATTTATATAGGGCCTTGAACCTCCCAAGGTGCTTCACGGGAGAGATTATCAAACAAAATTTGACCCCGAGCCACATCAGGAGATATTGAGAACCGGCGACCAAAAGCTCAGTCAAAGAGGTCGGTTTTTAAGGAGCGTCTTAAAGGAGGAGAGAGAGAGGCGGAGAGGTTTAGGGAGGGAATTCCAGAGCTTAGGGCCCCCAGGCAGCTGAAGGCTCGGCCGCCAATGGTGGAGCGGATGCATCTAAAAATAAATTTAAATTCCGCATTGGAAAAAAACTTTCTGTTTATCTTCCTCTGCCCGAAGGAGAACAATCCCAGCTTCTCCAGTCTGTCCATGTAACTGCCTCATTCTTGCTACCATTCTGGGTAAATCTCCTCTGCACCCCCTCGAAGGCCTTGCCATCTTTCAGATTGTGAGCAGAATTGGACATAGTTCGTCAGCTGGGGCCGAACCGGTGATTTATAAAGGTTTAGCTTGACCTCCTTGTTTTAGCATGTTGCCGTTTGGAATGCGACAGACCCCAAAAGTCCATTGCTCCCTTTGCAGGGTCAAAGCACGGGTTAAATTGTCCCCTTGTATAATTTCCAAGTGTAAGGCACAACGGGCAGCTCGCCCAAAAATCTCAGGTGGTTTCTCAATAAACTGCCCACTGAGCCTGATGGCTTTGTTATTGGCACACGGCCCCTCATTCCCCTCCTCCTGACCTCTGTAACATCCTCACAAAACTCTTCCGACCTCCGTCTCCAGCCTCCATTCTATTTTTCTCCATTGATGACCTCCCATTTGCCCCCAAAGTTCTTTGCAGCTAATAAAGTACTTCATTTGAAGAGCCGCCATTGTTGTGATGCAGGAAACGTGGCAGCCAATTCGCGCACAGCAAGATCCCACAACAAAAACGACGTGATAATGACCCAGATAAGCTTTATTCTAATAACTGATGTTAGTTGAGGGATAAATATTGTCCCCAGGACACCGGGGAGAACTCCGCACCCCCCCCCCCCACCCCCCCACCCCGCTCTTCTTCCAAATAGTGGCCGTGGGATCTTTCACACCCACCTGAGAGGGCAGACGGGGGCTTCGGTTTAATGTCTCATCTGAAAGACGGCACCTCCGACAGTGCAGCACTCCCTCAGTACTGACTCTCTGACAGTGCAGCACTCCCTCAGTACTGACCCTCCAACAGTGCAGCACTCCCTCAGTATTGGCGATCAGGCCTAGATCTTTGTGTCTTTGTGAATGTCCTTGAGATGTTTTCTCACTTTATGGTGTGAGGTGATTGCAGGTTGCTGTTGTTTTGACCTGGATGATCAAAGTCTGAATATTTTACAACCAGGAAGCCAGTGATACGCACCAATATAACAAACCGAAGAATTGGGCTGTTACCAATTCATTGAGTTTAACTTTGTATACGAAGTTAGAAATGGGAGCAGGAGTCGACCATTCGGCCCATCAAGCCTGCTCTGCTATCCGACACGAATCATCTATCTCAACTCCACTTTCCTGCCCATTGCTCATAACCCTCGATTCCCTGAGGGACAAAAACCCATGTACCTCAGTCTTAAATATACACTCTGCGGTAGAGAATTCTAAAGGAACCCAGCCATAATGAATGGCTACAGGTTTAAAAGCATTATTTTCCTATGAATGATGGATTAAAAATAAATTAAAAAAGGTTCATCTTCCTAAAAGGGTAAAAAAAAATGTTCATTCCTATCATACTAAAAGCTGAGTGAAAGGATTAGAACTATAAAGACAGATTCTAATAAGGAGGATTTGCCCGCAAATGTCACAAACCTCAGCACACGGTAAAACATTGATAACATAGTTTTACAAACAGTCAGAAAAACTCCCATGGTGTAATAGTTGATGATCTGGTTTTATGTTGACTGCCCAAAACCAGAGTCCAAATGAATTTTTGGACAAAGGTAATCGAACCCAAAAACTGAATTAGAATCTTGAAACACAGTTACATGACTAACGAAAAATTGACTCTCACAAAGCTCGCAGTTTGGCTTTCTTAGGAATTAGAGACCTGTTGAGCATTCCCGGCACTTTCTGTTTTTATTTCTTGCTTTTGTGCTCTGTGCCACTATTGTACTGGCTGGAAGGCGTATATGTGGTGCCAAGGGCTTGGCCCTGGTGTTATGTCAACTTCCCGTGCAGAGAGACATAAGTAGAGGTTTTTGCAGAGTTTATTGTGTTTACATAGAGTTCACAGTGCAGAAACGCGGCCATTCGGTCCATCTGCTCCGTGCTGGTGTTTCTGCTCCACACTAGCCTCCTCCCACCTCCCTCTCCATCTCACCCTATTACCATATCCTTCTATTCCTTTCTCCCTCGTGTGTCTATCCAGCTTCCCCTTAAATGCATCGATACTATTCACCTCGACCACTCCCTGTGGGAGCGAGTTCCACATTCTCACCACTCTCCTGGGGAAAGAGGTTTCTCCGGAATTCCCCATTGGATTTATTAGTGACTGTCTTATATTGATGGCTCCCTAGTTCTGGTCTCTCCCCCCACAAGTGGGAACATCTTCTCTACATCTACCCCATCGAAACCCCTTCATCATTTTAAACACCCCTATGAGGTCACCCCTCAGCTTTCTCTTTTCCAGAGAAAAGCCCCTGTCTGTTCACTCGTTCCTGATAGTTGTAACCTCTCAGTTCTGCTCTCATCCTTTTCAATCTTTTTTTTTGCACTATATCTTTTTTATAAACTGCACCAAACAGTGAGTGGGGTCTAACTGTGTTGTCCAAAGAACTATCTGACATTTTCGTTTTCAAAAAGATAACTTTCTTTCCTCGTCAACTCATTCAGGGAGAAAAATGGCCTCCGGGAGATGATGGCGCATGACATGTCTTAAATGCCACATGTGTGGTCCTTTGTACCGTGTTATACCCTCCATAAAGCTGAATTCATCCAAATCTCTCCTGCTGGTATCTGAACAAGCTCCATTCACCCATCACCCCCTGTGTTTGATCCCTTACACTGACTCTTAGTCTGGCCATGCCTCGATTCGGAAATTCTCATCTGTGTTTGCGAGCCCCTCCCTGGCCTCACGCCGCCCTTTCTCAGATCATGGAATCATAAAATAGTTACAGCACAGAAAGAGCCCATTCGGCCCGTCATGTCCGTGCCAGCTCTCTACGAGAGCGGCTCACCCAGTCCCACTCCCCCGCCTTTTCCCCGTAGCCCTGCGAAGCTTTTCTCTTCCGATAATTATCCAATTCTCTTTTGAAAGCCATAATTAAATCTTCCTTCGGCACACTCTCACTCCGTGCATTCCAGATCTGAACCTTTCGCTGCATGAAAAACTTTCCCCGCTTGCCGCCATTGCTTCCTTTGCCATTCACCTTAAATCGGTATCCTCTGGCTCTTGACCCTGCCGCCAATGGCAACAGGTTCTCCCTAGCTTCTCTGTCCAGACCCCTCATGGTTTTGACCACCTCTATCAAACCTCCTCTCAACCGTCTGTAAGGAGAACAAGTCTAGTTTCTCCAATCTAACTGAAGTCCCTCTTCCCGGGAACCAGTCTCGGAAATCTTTTCTGCACCCTCTCTAAAATCTTCACATCCTTCTGAAAGTCTGGAGCCCAGAACAGGACACAATACTCCAGCTGAGACCATACCAGTGCTTTTATACTCTCTGCCTCTATTTATAAAGTCCAGGGTCCCGTATCCCTTTTCAACCACTTCCGCAATCTGCCACATTCAACGATTTGCGCCTCTGCTCCTCCTCCCCGTTTAAAATGATATCTTTAATTTTATATTCATCCCCCCTGCCCGCCTCCCCTTTCACTTGCTCAAAGCCCATTGCATTTCTGACCTTTGCCAGTTCTGATGAAAGGTCACAGAGCTGAAACATTAACTCTGCTTCTCTCTCCACGGATGGTGCCAGACCTGCTGAGTATTTCCAGAGCTTTTATTTCAGATTTCCAGCATCTGCAGTATTTTGCTTTTATTCAACTGGTATTCAGGATGTCGACAGGGCATTCCGATCCTCACCGTGGGGGCGAGCAGAGCTTCTTATCGAAGCACGGAATGTCTGTGGGTGGAATTTTTGAAAATGTGGTGGAATGATGCAGCGATTAGGAGTAGCAATTAAATATTTCAACTTCCTCACTCTCTGCAGAGGAAACTGTTTTTGCTGCTGAAGGATCAATATTTTCAAAGGATGTTTGGGGATTTCCAAATCTGTACTGGTGCTCAATAAACAAGTTAAGGAAATAACTGCAGTATGAATTATTGGTTACGCAGTCTGATCAACACAAACAAGTTCTTCGGTGGCTTAGAATCAATTGGAACATTTCTCATCTGAAAGACAACACCTCTGACAGTGCAGCACCCCCTCAGTACTGACCCTCTGACAGTGCAGCACTCCCTCAGTACTGACCCTCCGACAGTGCAGCACTCCCTCAGTACTGACCCTCCGACAGTGCAGCACCCCCTCAGTACTGACCCTCTGACAGTGCAGCACTCCCTCAGTACTGACCCTCCGACAGTGCAGCACTCCCTCAGTACTGACCCTCCGACAGTGCAGCACCCCCTCAGTACTGACCCTCTGACAGTGCAGCACCCCCTCAGTACTGACCCTCCGACAGTGCAGCACTCCCTCAGTACTGACCCTCCGACAGTGCAGCACTCCCTCAGTACTGACCCTCCGACAGTGCAGCACTCCCTCAGTACTGACCCTCCGACAGTGCAGCAGTCCCTCAGTACTGACCCTCTGACAGTGCAGCACTCCCTCAGTACTGACCCTCCGACAGTGCAGCACTCCCTCAGTACTGACCCTCCGACAGTGCAGCTGTCCCTCAGTATTGACCCTCCGACAGTGCAGCACTCCCTCAGTACTGACCCTCCGACAGTGCAGCTGTCCCTCAGTATTGACCCTCCGACAGTGCAGCACTCCCTCAGTATTGACCCTCCAACAGTGCAGCACTCCCTCACTGACACTGGGAATGTCAGCCTGGATTATATGCTCAGGCCATTGCAGTAAGACTGGAAATCATGACGTGAGAGATAGAGAGAGAGAGAGAGAGAGAGCGTGCCACAATGAGAGAGAAAGAGAGAGAGAGACACACACACACAATGAGAGAGAGAGAGAGAGAGAGAGAGACCCACAATGAGAGAGAGAGAGAGAGAGACAAACAATGAGAGAGAGAGAGAGAGACAAACAATGAGAGAGAGAGCGTGCCACAATGAGAGAGAAAGAGAGAGAGAGAGAGAGAGAGACCCACAATGAGAGAGAGAGAGAGAGAGAGAGACCCACAATGAGAGAGAGAGAGAGAGAGAGACCCACAATGAGAGAGAGAGAGACCCACAATGAGAGAGAGAGAGAGAGAGAGACCCACAATGAGAGAGAGAGAGAGAGACCCACAATGAGAGAGAGAGACCAACTGAGCCAGCAGTGATGTCAGAGATGGGAAATGGGATACTTTCTCATTTCTGGCAGCCAGTAAGAACATGATTCAGTCTGCAGGTCAGATACAGAATGGATTAGATGGGGTGGGAAGTTAGTAATTAATGACAGAGGTTTGTATTTATCGAACACCTTTCATGTAAACATCCTGATGTCCTTCAAAGTAGCTTGATCTGACAAAAATGGATGTTATTGCAAAGGAGGAGATATTAGGAGGGATGACCTTAACCTCAGTCAAAGAGATGGGTTATAAGGAGTATCTCAAAGGAGGAGAGAGAGAGGCGGAGAGGTTTAGGGAGGGAATTCCAGAGCTTAGGGCCCCAGGCAGCTGAAGGCACGGCCACCAATGGTGGAGTGATGGGAATCGGGGGATGGGCAAGAGGCCGGAGACTGAGGAATACTTGATCCCCAAGTGGTGACATACCAGTCCCCGGCAAGGACTTGAGAAAGAAACGGGAGACTGGAAATGGGTCAGTTAGCTTGCGAGGAGAGAGGGGTCATGGCGGTTCCATTTGGGTAATGAAATGAAAATGGCTGATTTGAAAGGTGACGGGGCAGCACCCGAGGAGAGGGAACCATACAGAATGCCAGCTCCCGGGGGGGCTGACAGGAAGGGGAATGGCGTGGCCTATGGTTTGGTGTGAAGGACGTCACGGGAGCAGGAAGTGGGTCTGAGGGACAACTTGAGCTCGGAGAGGGCACAAAGGGAAGATGGGAGAGAAACGACAGAAAGATGTGGGTTCAGGGTTGGGGAGGAGAGGGGGAGAGGGAGGTTTGGCAAGGGCGGACAAGGGAAGAGGGTGGGAGGAGATTTTATTTGACAGAAATAATACCTTTAAAGAGTTGATCAGATCAACCCAACTGGCAACGAAGGAGTTCTGGCTACAAGTTTCAGAGCCATCCCCAATAACTCACTCTTTCAACCCCATTTCATCAGGTTTCTTCAAGCCTTGAACCTTCTCCCCTACCTCCAGTTTCCACCACCAGTCGTGCCATGGTTTGGAAAATTACCGTGAATCTTTGCCAAAGCAGCATCTCCGAAGGTGGTGCTTTGCCAATCAAAGGGTGGAACCACCTGTGGTTTGGCTTTTGTTCCAAGTGCATTTTTTTTCTCTCTCTTTCCTGGCAACGTCACCAGCCCTATAAATTTAATAACATTCCTTTATTCTCAGCAGTTGCACCAAATCTCGAAGACTAGAGCTGGAAGGAGAAGCAGAGGAAAATGAAGCTGTTACTTGGAGCAGTGCTACTCATCGCTTTGGTCACGGAAGGTAGAGTTTTTAGTCTGGCTCCGTGTGCTGTGCATCCCACCCCAGCTTCACTATTAATTTCTTCACAATGTGCGATCAATTATTCTGATATCAGACACATTGCAAAGAGATAGATCCCTTCCTTCGGGGTAAGAGTTGTATCTGAGACAAACAAAGAGAATGTTGCTTCACTTCAGAATATTTGGGGTTACAATTTGCCCAACGTTGTGGTGTTCCTGTGTTTTATCAAAGAGTGATATCTCCCATTGGGGATTGAGTGTTCCTGTGTATTATTACAGAGTGAGTGATATCTCCCATTGGGGATTGAGTGTTCCTGTGTATTATTACAGAGTGAGTGATATCTCCCATCGGGGATTGAGTGTTCCTGTGTATTATTACAGAGTGAGTGATATCTCCCATTGGGGATTGAGTGTTCCTCTGTATTATTACAGAGTGAGTGATATCTCCCATTGAGGATTGAGTGTTCCTGTGTATTATTACAGAGTGAGTGATATCTCCCATCGGGGATTGAGTGTTCCTGTGTATTATTACAGAGTGAGTGATATCTCCCATTGGGGATTGAGTGTTCCTGTGTTTTATCAAAGAGTGAGTGATATCTCCCATCGGGGACTGAGTGTTCCTGTGTATTATTACAGAGTGAGTGATTTCTCCCATTGAGGATTGAGTGTTCCTGTGTATTATTACAGAGTGAGTGATATCTCCCATTGGGGATTGAGTGTTCCTGTGTATTATCAAAGAGTGAGTGATATCTCCCATTGGGGATTGAGTGATCCTGTGTATTGTTACAGAGTGAGTGATATCTCCCATTGGGGATTGAGTGTTCCTGTGTATTATTACAGAGTGAGTGATATCTCCCATTGAGGATTGAGTGTTCCTGTGTATTATTACAGAGTGAGTGATATCTCCCATTGGGAATTGAGTGATCCTGTCTATTATTACAGAGTGAGTGATATCTCCCATTGGGGATTGAGTGTTCCTGTGTATTATTACAGAGTGAGTGATATCTCCCATTGAGGATTGAGTGTTCCTGTGTATTGTTACAGAGTGAGTGATATCTCCCATTGGGGATTGAGTGTTCCTGTGTATTATTACAGAGTGAGTGATATCTCCCATTGGGGATTGAGTGTTCCTGTGTATTATTACAGAGTGAGTGACATCTCCCATTGAGGATTGAGTGATCCTGTGTATTATTACAGAGTGAGTGATATCTCCCATTGGGGATTGAGTGTTCCTGTGTATTATTACAGAGTGAGTGATATCTCCCATTGGGGATTGAGTGTTCCTGTGTATTATTACAGAGTGAGTGATATCTCCCATTGGGGATTGAGTGTTCCTGTGTATTATTACAGAGTGAGTGACATCTCCCATTGAGGATTGAGTGTTCCTGTGTATTATTACAGAGTGAGTGATATCTCCCATTGGGGATTGAGTGTTCCTGTGTATTATTGCAGAGTGAGTGATATCTCCCATTGGGGATTGAGTGTTCCTATGTATTATTACAGAGTGAGTGATATCTCCCATTGGGGATTGAGTGTTCCTGTGTATTATTACAGAGTGAGTGACATCTCCCATTGAGGATTGAGTGTTCCTGTGTATTATTACAGAGTGAGTGATATCTCCCATTGAGGATTGCGTGTTCCTGTGTATTATTACAGAGTGAGTGATATCTCCCATTGGGGATTGAGTGTTCCTGTGTATTATTACAGAGTGAGTGATATCTCCCATTGGGGATTGAGTGTTCCTGTGTATTATTACAGAGTGAGTGACATCTCCCATTGAGGATTGAGTGTTCCTGTGTATTATTACAGAGTGAGTGATATCTCCCATTGGGGATTGAGTGTTCCTGTGTATTATTACAGAGTGAGTGATATCTCCCATTGGGGATTGCGTGTTCCTGTTTATTATTACAGAGTGAGTGATATCTCCCATTGGGGATTGCGTGTTCCTGTGTATTATTACAGAGTGAGTGAATATCTCCCATTGGGGATTGCGTGTTCCTGTGTATTATTACAGAGTGAGTAATGTCGCCTATTGGGGATGGTTCCCTGAGCAGATTTTCAAAGTCATTTGGCGGAATGCCTCATTGCCAGAACTTTCAAACAAGCACCAAGACGTAGCTTGGCTGCTGGTGGGAAGGGCTCCCTCTGAGATCCTTCCTGCACGCCTGGAATCTCACTGCCTCCGCATGCTGCCCTCGAGGTGGCTGTGGTGGGGAAGACACCCTCGTCCACCATTTCTGGAATGTGCCTTAGTAAAGCAGGTGTGGAAAGAGATGCAGTGGTTTTTGTCAAGGTTCATCCCAAGCAGCTCTGTAACACAGGAGTCTGTGCTCTACGGGCTGTTCCCAGGGACGCACACCGAGACAAACATCAACTGCTGCTGGAGGACTATCAATTCGGTGAAAGACGCTCTTTGGTCTGCCCGAAACTTGCTGGTCTTCCAGTGCAAAGAGTTTTCCACGACCGAGTGTTGCAGACTGGCACATTCCAAGGTCCAGGACTACGTGCTGAGGGACGCACTAAAGCTTGTGGCAGCCGCGGCAAAGGCTCAATGGGGAAAGACCACTGTGGCAGGTCCCCCCCACCAAGCTGAACTGAGGGGCTGGATCCATGGAAAACCCCTCGGGCTGTAAGAACCAGAGAATGTTTGACGTAATGTAAATATAACCTGCAATGGTAAGTGTATTAAAACACTTCATGTGTTGAATTGAAAGAAAGTGAACTGTTTTGCACTTTATGTAATGTCTCATTTGAACTGTTGTTTAATGTAATTTTACGAATTTCATGTATAAAGTATAATTTTGGAAAATGGATTAGCAACATGATATTGGTTTCAACCTTGCAGCCCACTCCCTGCTCAGCTTCCATCAGGCTCGAAGGGCTGAATGGCCTAGACCTGTTGCTATATTCTCAGATTTCGAGGGAGCTGCCATTGGAAAGTGACCTGGAGCAGAAACTCTGGTTGAACAGAACGTAGGAAGTAGGAGAAGGAGGAGGCCATTCGACCCATCTGGTCCATGTGGCATCCACCACACAAGGCTCCTCCCACTCCCCTCCTTCATCTCACCCTAAGAGCATATACTCCTTTCTCCCTCATATGTTTATCCAACTTCTGCTTCAATGCATCGATACAGAGTTGGAATTGTGTTAAATATTTGTCTACAACTATCCCACAATTCCATTGCTCTGAGTGTTCTTTTCGCCTAAATTTGTTAGCGCCACACTGATTGGCTACACTGGCATCAATTAAGTCTTGACTTGCCTGGATGGGTGCAGCTCCAACAACACTCAAGAAGCTCGACACCATCCAGGACAAAGCAGCCCACTTGATTGGCACCCCATCCACAAACATTCACTCCCTCCACCACCGACGCACAGTGGCAGCAGTGTGTACCATCCACAAGATGCACTGCAGCAACGCACCAAGACTCCTTCGACAGCACCTTCCAAACCCGCGACCTCTACCACCTCGAAGGACAAGGGCAGCAGATGCATGGGAACACCACCACCTGCAAGTACCCCTCCAAGTCACGCACCATCCTGACTTGGAACGATATCGCCGTTCCTTCACTGTCGCTGGGTCAAAATCCTGGAACTCCCTTCCTAACAGCACTGTGGGTGTACCTACCCCACACGGACTGCAGCGGTTCAAGAAGGCAGCTCACCACCACCTTCTCAAGGGTAATTAGGGATGGGCAATAAATGCTGGCCTGGCCAGCGCTGCAATGAATGAGTAAAAACAAACTTGTCCTCTTTGAACATGCAGGTTACTCACTGGTTTGTCACAGCTGCAATAGTTTCACCGGCAACTGTACTTTAAACACCACCACTGTGTGTAACACAACGAATCATTCAACATGCAGATCCTTCAGCGTCAATGAGGTCTTCCGTAAGTACTGAGCAATCTTTGCTGTTTTCCTTTCACCAGGAGACTGCAACAGTAATAACTTGCATTTATATAGCACCATTAACAATAGTAAAACATCCTAAGGCTTCACAGTAACGATTATCAAACAAAATTTGCCCCCGAGCCACATCAGGAGATATTAGGGAGCGGCGACCAAAAGCTCGGTCAAAGAGATCGGTCTTTAAGAAGCGTCTTAAAGGAGGAGAGACAGAGGGAGAGGTTTAGGGAGAGAATTCCAGAGCTTAGGGCCCCAGGCAGCTGAAGGCACGGCCGCCAATGGTGGAGCGATGGGAATCGGGGGATGGGCAAGAGGCCGGAATTGGAGGAGCGCAGAGATCTCGGAAGGTTGTCGGGGCTGGAGGAGGTTACAGAGATAGGGAGGGCTGTAGGGGCTGGAGGAGGTTACAGAGATAGGGAGGGCTGTAGGGGCTGGAGGAGGTTACAGAGATAGGGAGGGCTGTAGGGGCTGGAGGAGGTTACAGAGATAGGGAGGGCTGTAGGGGCTGGAGGAGGTTACAGTGATATGGAGAGTTGTAGGGGCTGGAGGAGGTTACAGAGATATGGAGGGTCGTAGGGGCTGGAGGAGGTTACAGAGATATGGAGGGTCGTAGGGGCTGGAGGAGGTTACAGAGATATGGAGGGTCGTAGGGGCTGGAGGAGGTTACAGAGATATGGCGGGTCATAGGGGCTGGAGGAGGTTACAGAGATACGGAGGGTCATGGGGGCTGGAGGAGGTTACAGCGATATGGAGGGTCGTAGGGGCTGGAGGAGGTTACAGAGATATGGAGGGTCGTAGGGGCTGGAGGAGGTTACAGAGATATGGAGGGTCGTAGGGGCTGGAGGAGGTTACAGAGATAGGGAGGGTTGTAGGGGCTGGAGGAGGTTACAGAGATAGGGAGGGTTGTAGGGGCTGGAGGAGGTTACAGAGATAGGGAGGGTTGTAGGGGCTGGAGGAGGTTACAGAGATAGGGAGGGTCTTAGGGGCTGGAGGAGCTTACAGAGATAGGGAGGGTTGTAGGGGCTGGAGGAGGTTACAGAGATAGGGAGGGTTGTAGGGGCTGGAGGAGGTTACAGAGATAGGGAGGGTTGTAGGGGTTGGAGAAGGTTACAGAGATAGGGAGGGTTGTAGGGGCTGGAGGAGGTTACAGAGATAGGGAGAGGGTGACGGGGCCATGGAGGGATTTGAAAACAAGGATGTGAATTGTAAAATGGAGGTGTTACCGGACTGGGAGACTGGGAGTGTGGGTTAGCGAGTAACAGGGGGTGACGGGGGAATGGGACTCAGTGCTGGAGAGACCGATCTGAGTATTTTCAAAATGGTGAGAGTTCGGAACTGTGGAGAGGCAGAGAGATTTAGTTCATTTGTACAGAATCAGGAAAAGCAAGTGGAGAGCTACACAAAATAACTTAAAAGGCTAATGGAATTTGGCTGTAATCTCAGGGTGGGCTGGAATAGAGAGGAGTAGAAGTTTTATTGCAGCTGTACGGAGATCCGGTTGAGTCCTATCTGAAGTAACAGCGTTCAGTGTTGGACACTACACCTCAGAGACTATATACTGGCCTTGGAGGGGTTACAGTGCAGATTTACCAGAATGATAGCCGGGATAAGAGAATTCATTCATGCGCACAGACTGGCTCTGAGTGATTTTGTGGAGTAACGTGATGTGATTTGTTCTGTTAGGTGAATCGCGTGCCGATTACATTGTGAGTGGCTGTGGACATTGCATTGGCCTCATCTCCTTCAGTAGCGGAGATTTTTCCAGATACTTGCACACCACATGTTGTAGCTCGGACCTGTGTAACGATGATGTTGTTCCAGGTATGGCATCTACAAGCACCAGTACTGATGAAACATCCATAGAAAAGCCAGCAGGTGCCCCAGTTTAGCATCCCGTCTGAAAGATGGCACCGCCGACAGTGCAGCACTCCCTCAGTACGGCACTGCGAGTGTCAGCCTAGACTACAGGCCCTGCTCTCCAGAGCGGGATTTGAACCCACAACCTGCAGACCCCAAGTTGCGACCGAGCCTCAGTTGACTCGAGCTACTTTTTTCTCTTTTCCTCCCCTTTCCCTTTCTCTTTTGCTTAGCCCCGAAGCAGTCCATCAATTTCCGGGGCTCCAAATCAAAATGATTAATTCCTTGTCTTTTTCCCTTCATAGATTTGCTGTAATTCCAGCAAATGTTATGTCCTGTTGCAGAATGCTTACAGCACTGAAGGAGGCCATTCAGCCCAGCATGTGTGTGCTGGCCCTCTGGGAGAGCAACTCACCTCGTTGCACTTCCACTGCCTTCTCCCTGTAGCTCTGCAAATTTTTTCTCATAGAAAATAGGAGCAGGAGTAGGCCATTCGGCCCCTCGGGCCTGCTCCCCCATTCAAAAAAGATCATGGCTGATGGTCTAATTCAGTACCCTGTTCCCACTTTCTCCCCATATCCCTTGATCCCTTTGGCATTAAGAAATATATCCATCTCCTTCTTGAATATATTTAATGACTTACCCTCCACTGCCTTCTGTGATGGAGAACTCCACAGGTTCACCTCCCTCTGAGTGAAGAGATTTCTCCTCGTTTCTAAATGGCATACCCCATATCCTGGACTCCCCAGCCATTGGGAACATCCTCCCTGCATCTAGTCTGTCTAGTCCTGTTAGAATTTTACATGTTTCTATAAGATCCCCTCTCATTCTTCTAAACTCCAGTGAATATAGGCCTAGTCAACCCAATCTCTCCTCATACGTCAATCCTGCCATCCCAGGAATCAGCCTATGAAATCTTCTTTGCACTCCCTCCATGTCAAGAACATCCTTCCTCAGATAAGGGGACCAAAACTGCACACAATACTTTAGATGTGGTCTCACCAAGGCCCTGCATAACTGCAGTAAGACATCCTTGCTCCTGTACTCAAATCCTCTTGCAATGAAGGCCAACATACCATCCACCTTCCTAACTGCTTGCTGCACCTGAATGCTTGTTTTCAGCGACTGGTGTACAAGGACACCCGGGTCTCGTTGCACCTCCCATGTTCCCAATCTATTACCATTCAGATAATAATCTGCCTTTCTGTTTTTACAACCAAAGTGGATAACCTCACATTTATCCACATTATACTGCATCTGCCATGCATTTTCCCACTCACTCAACTTGTCCAAATCACATTGAGCCTCGTTGCATCCTCCTCACAGCTCACTTTCCCCCCCCCAGCTTTGTTCCGTCTGCAAACTTGGAAATGTTACATTTAGTTCCCTCACCCAAGTCATTAATATATATTGTGAATAGCTGGGGTCCAAGCACTGATCCCTGCGGTACCCCACTAGTCACTGCCTGCCACCCGGAAAAAGACCTGTTTATTCCTACTCTCTGTTTCCTGTCTGTCAACCAATTCTCAATCCATGTCAGTATATTACCCCCAATCCCATGTGCTTTAATTTTGCACACTAACCTCTTATATGGGACCTTATCAAAAGCCTTCTGAAAATCCAAATACATCACATCCACTGGTTCTCCCTTATCTATTCTACTAGTTACATCCTCAAAAAACTCCAGTAGATTTGTTAAGCATGATATCCCTTTCGTAAACCCATGCTGACTTTGTCCAATGTTTTCCAGGTGTTCTGCTATCACATCCTTTATAATATACTTTAGCATTTTCCCCACTACTGATGTAAGGCTAACTGGTCTGTAGTTCCCTGTTTTTTTTCTCCCTCCTTTTTTAAATAGTGGGGTTACATTTTCCACCCTCCAATCTGTAGGAACTGCTCCAGAGTCTATAGAATTTTGGAAGATGACCACCAATGCATCCACTATTTACAGGACCACTTCCTTTAGTACTCTGGGATGTAGATTATCAGACCCTGGGGATTTGTCAGCCTTTAACCCCATTAATTTCCCTAACACTATTTTTTTTACTAATACTGATTTCCTTCAGTTCCTCCCTCTCATTAGACCCTTGGTTCCCTAACATTTCTGGGAGGTTATTTGTATCCTCATTTGTGGAGACAGAACCAATCTATCCACATAATTGATATCCTGTCCTTATTAACAGGCACGGGCCTGGTAATTGTTTTGGATCGTGTTTAGTGTGTTGACAAATTCTGAAGAGCAGAACTTGGGAAGTCGCTGGGATTGGTTAACATTTGTGCCGCCTGTTTGTATTGCAGAGATAGAAGACAGCAAATTAAACGGCCTGGAATGTCATGGATGTCTCACTGGGACGGAGACTGGGTGTAGCAACTTGAAGACAACAGTCAAATGTAGAGGACAACAAGACCACTGTGTTCATACTTCAGGCGAATTCCGAGGGTGTAGGTAGAAGTTTTACAAAAAACAGATTTGCCGGGATGATTCCAGAACGGCAACAGGGTACAACCATCAGGAAAGATTGACCAGGCTGGGGCTCTTTTCTGCAGAAAAGAGAAGGCTGAGGGGTGACCTCATAGAGGTCTTTAAAAATGTTGAAAGGTTTAGATAAGGTAGATATTGAGAAGATGTTTCCACTTGTGTGTGGGGGGAGAGACCAGAACTCGGGGCCCAGCAATATAAGACAGTCACTAATAAATCCAATGGGGAATTCAGGAGAAACCTCTTTCCCCAGAGAGTGGTGAGAATGTGGAACTCGCTCCCACAGGGAGTGGTTGAGGTGAATAGTATCGATGCATTTAAGGGGAAGCTGGATAAACACATGAGGGAGAAAGGAATAGAAGGATATGGCGATAGGGTGAGATGGAGTGGGAGGTGGGAGGAGGCTCGTGTGGAGCAGAAACACCAGCACGGAGCAGATGGGCCGAATGGCCGTATTTCTGCGCTGGATGTTGTATGCAATTCTATGGAAAACAGCTCAATATCAGTCAGGGTTAAAGGTAGTAATGAGATTAGAATGTTATAGGATCCAAATTATACAGCACACTATTGCAGAAGGGACAATAGGTGCAAAATGGATAGGAACAAAACCTGCGTTTGTATAGCACCAGCCACAACATCTGGATGTACCAAAGCATTTAGCATTGAAGTAACTCTAAAGTGTAATCACTGTTGCAGGAAATATAGCAGTCAGTTTGTACAAAGCAAGATCCCACAAGCAGTAAAGTGATAATGACCAGATCATTTCTTTTTAGGGAGGTCAGTTGGTGGATAAATATAAGCCCCAGGACACCGGGAGAACTCACGTGGGATCTTTAACATCCCCCTGGGAGAGCGCATGGGGCCTCTGGAAAAAACAGCCCCTCCGACAGTGCAGCACTCCCTCAGTACTGACCCTCCGACAGTGCAGCACTCCCTCAGTACTGACCCTCCGACAGTGCAGCACTCCCTCAGTACTGACCCTCCGACAGTGCAGCACTCCCTCAGTACTGACCCTCCGACAGTGCAGCACTCCCTCAGTACTGACCCTCCGACAGTGCAGCACTGCCTCAGTACTGACCCTCCGACAGTGCAGCACTCCCTCTGTACTGACCCTCCGACAGTGCAGCACTCCCTCAGTACTGACCCTCCGACAATGCAGCACTTCCTCAGTACTGACCCTCCGACAGTGCAGCACTCCCTCAGTACTGACCCTCTGACAGTGCAGCACTCCCTCAGTACTGACCCTCTGACAGTGCAGCACTCCCTCAGTATTGACCCTCCGACAATGCAGCACTTCCTCAGTACTGACCCTCTGACAGTGCAGCACTCCCTCAGTACTGACCCTCCGACAGTGCAGCACTCCCTCAGTACTGACCCTGCGACAGTGCAGCACTCCCTCAGTACTGACCCTCCGACAATGCAGCACTTCCTCAGTACTGACCCTCCGACAGTGCAGCACTCCCTCAGTACTGACCCTCCGACAATGCAGCACTTCCTCAGTACTGACCCTCCGACAGTGCAGCACTCCCTCAGTACTGACCCTCTGACAGTGCAGCACTCCCTCAGTACTGACCCTCTGACAGTGCAGCACTCCCTCAGTACTGACCCTCCGACAATGCAGCACTTCCTCAGTACTGACCCTCCGACAGTGCAGCACTCCCTCAGTACTGACCCTCTGACAGTGCAGCACTCCCTCAGTACTGACCCTCTGACAGTGCAGCACTCCCTCAGTACTGACCCTCCGACAATGCAGCACTTCCTCAGTACTGACCCTCTGACAGTGCAGCACTCCCTCAGTACTGACCCTCCGACAGTGCAGCACTCCCTCAGTACTGACCCTGCGACAGTGCAGCACTCCCTCAGTACTAGGACTGGGAGTGTTGGCCTGGGTAAGAGACTCAACTCTCTGGAGTGGGTCTTTGAATCCACAGCCTCCTTGATCAGGTGAGCTACCCACTGACCAACAGCTGATTCTTGGAGGAATGTTTAACAAGCCAAATCATCCCAAGGTGTGATGATGGAATCAGGAGAAACAAAGAGAGAGTGATGAACAGTATTGACCAGAAGCTCCGTCATAGAGGCTGGTTTTGAAGTACCATCCTAAAGGGGGAGGGAGAGACCCGGAGAGATTTAGGCAGGGAATTCTAGAGCTTAGGGCCCCAGGCAGCTGACGGCACAGTTTTGATCCATCAGGCAAAGGAATAGGGAGAATGATATAGAAACTCTTTGCAAACCTCTCTCCGAAAAGAAAGTAGGATGTAATGGAAACGATGTTATATTTGTAAAACAAACTCTGAACAGACCTGATTCTGGGCACAGCACCTGAAGAAGGGTATATTAGTCTCGTCTAGGGTGCATGATATATTCACTGGAATGACCCCGGGGATAAAAGGGTTAAATGAGGAGGACAGGTTGCACAGACTGGGCTTGTATTCCCTCGAGTGTCGATGATTAAGGGGCGTGATCGAATCGAGGGGTTTAAGATGATTAAAGGTTTCGATCGGGTCGATAGAGAGAAACTATTTCCTCTGGTCGGGGGGGAGATTCCAGAACAAGGGGGCAGACCCTTAAAATCAGAGCCAGGCCGTTCAGGGGTGATGTCAGGAAGCATTTCTTCACACAAAGGGGAGTGGGAATCTGGAACTCTCTCCCCCAGAAAGCTGTCGAGGCTGGAGGGTGTGTGGGGTGGGGGGTGGGGGGGGGGGGGGTCAATTAGAAATTGACTGATAGATATTTGTTGGGGAAGGGGATTAAGGATTACGGCACCAAGGCGGGGAGATGGAGTTAAGATACAAATCTGCCATGATCTCATTGAATGGTGGAACAGTCTCGAGGGGATGAATGGCCTCCTCTGGCTCCTGTGCAGTGGGCCTTATCATTCAGATAATGAGAGGTTGATCTGCACTGGTAGAAAATGAAGTCAAATTGGATGAGGTGGAAGATGAAGGAGTATCTTTCAGTGCTTTGAAAGATGTTAAAACTGATGACTTTCTTTTTGCTACAAACAGTGGACCCATCAACGTACGTATTCAAAGGCTGTGCTTCTGATTTTGTCTGCCAAGAACCCAGCACTTTCGCCATTTTCAATTTCGATCCAACCAATGCTTTCTACTGCTGCAAAGACAACATGTGCAACTTGGAGTCCCGGAACTTCACACGATCTACCACACTTGCACCCACAACGTCTCCAAACCATGGTCCATCCACTCAACTCAATACCTGCTTGGCCACTGCTCTCCTTCTAGCCTCTCTCAAACTTCTTCTCTAAAGAAACGCTGCACTCGTCCACTGTCCTCGACTGATTGAAGCTTCTTATGGATGGAAGGAGGATCCTGAGGAGGGAGGGAGAGTCCCAGCATGCTCAGCATGGGCAACCTCTTTCTCAACAGCTTTACAAACTGACTCAATCCCCTGCCTTGGGAAATCCTTCAGCCCTGTCCTCCTCAACCCCTCACAGCTATGTGGGTGTCAGCCTACGTTTGATCAAAGAAGCTTGTGTTTGTGTAATGTTTGATCCCAGCACCAGATGAGGGCCATTCCACCCATCGTGTCTGTGCCAGCTCTTTCTTAGCGCGAGCTCAAAGCCTGTCCCACTGTCCCACTCTCTCCCCATAGCCCTGTATCAATCCCAAACTAATTCCACTGTCCCACTCTCTCTCCATAGCCCTGTATCAATCCCAAACTAATCCCACTGTCCCGCTTTCTCTCCAAAGCCCTGTATCAATCCCAAATTAATCCCATTGTCCCGCTCTCTCCCCATAGCCCTGAATCAATCCCAAACTAATTCCACTGTCCCACTCTCTCTCCATAGCCCTGTATCAATCCCAAACTAATCCCACTGCCCCGCTCTCTCCCCATAGCCCTGTATCAATCCCAAACTAATCCCACTGCCCCGCTCTCTCCCCAAAGCCCCGTATCAATCCCAAACTAATCCCACTGTCCCGCTCTCTCCCCAAAGCCCTTAATCAATCCCAAACTAATCCCACTGTCCCACTCTCTCTCTATAGCCCTGTATCAATCCCAAACTAATCCCACTGCCCCGCTCTCTCCCCATAGCCCTGTATCAATCCCAAACAAATCCACTGCCCCGCATTCTCATCCATAGCCCTGTATAAATCCCAAACTAATCCCACTGTCCCGCTTTCTCTCCATAGCCCTGTATCAATCCCAAACTAATCCCACTGCCCCGCTCTCTCCCCAAAGCCCTGAATCAATCCCAAACTAATCCCACTGTCCCGCTTTCTCTCCATAGCCCTGTATCAATCCCAAACTAATCCCACTGCCCCGCTCTCTCCCCAAAGCCCTGAATCAATCCCAAACTAATCCCACTGCCCCGCTCTCTCCCCATAGCCCTGTATCAATCCCAAACTAATCCCATTGTCCCGCTCTCTCCCCAGAGCCCTGTATCAATCCCAAACTAATCCCACTGTCCCGCTCTCTCCCCATAGCCCTGTATCAATCCCACACTATTCCCACTGTCCCGCTCTCTCCCCATAGCCCCATATCAATCCCAAACTAATCCCACTGCCCCGCTCTCTCCCCATAGCCCTGAATCAATCCCAAACAAATCCACTGCTCCGCATTCTCATCCATAGCCCTGTATAAATCCCAAACTAATCCCACTGTCCCACTCTCTCTCCATAGCCCTGTATCAATCCCAAACTAATCCCACTGTCCCGCTTTCTCTCCATAGCCCTGTATCAATCCCAAACTAATCCCACTGTCCCGCTTTCTCTCCATAGCCCTGTATCAATCCCAAACTAATCCCACTGCCCCGCTCTCTCCCCATAGCCCTGTATCAATCCCACACTAATCCCACTGTCCCGCTCTCTCCCCATAGCCCTGTATCAATCCCACACTATTCCCACTGACCCGCTCTCTCCCCATAGCCCCGTATCAATCCCAAACTAATCCCACTGCCCCGCTCTCTCTCCATAGCCGTGAATCAATCCCAAACTAATCCCACTGTCCCGCTCTCTCTCCATAGCCCTGTATCAATTCCAAATTAATCCCACTGTCCCACTCTTTCCCCATAGCCCTGTATCAATCCCAAACTAATCCCACTGTCCCGCTCTCTCTCCATAGCCCTGTATCAATTCCAAATTAATCCCACTGTCCCACTCTTTCCCCATAGCCCTGTATCAATCCCAAACTAATCCCACTGTCCCGCTCTTTCCCCATCGCCCTGTATCAATCCCAAACTAATCCCACTGTCCCGCTCTCTCTCCATAGCCCTGTATCAATTCCAAATTAATCCCACTGTCCCACTCTTTCCCCATAGCCCTGTATCAATCCCAAACTAATCCCACTGTCCCGCTCTCTCTCCATAGCCCCGTATCAATCCCAAACTAATCCCACTGTCCCGCTCTTTCCCCATAGCCCTGTATCAATCCCAAACTAATCCCACTGCCCCGCTCTCTCCCCATAGCTCTGTATCAATCCCAAACTAATCCCACTGTCCCGCTCTCTCCCCATAGCCCTGTATCAATCCCAAACTAATCCC
This sequence comes from Heterodontus francisci, assembly GCF_036365525.1. Taxonomy (NCBI): domain Eukaryota; kingdom Metazoa; phylum Chordata; class Chondrichthyes; order Heterodontiformes; family Heterodontidae; genus Heterodontus; species Heterodontus francisci. The sequence goes on along the minus strand of NC_090409.1, from coordinate 36,569,999 downwards.
ACTGTCCCGCTCTCTCCCCATAGCCCCGTATCAATCCCAAACTAATCCCACTGCCCCGAGCTCTCTCCCCATAGCCCTGTATCAATCCCTAACTAATCCCACTGTCCCGCTCTCTCCCCATAGCCCCGTATCAATCCCAAACTGATCCCACTGACCTATTCTCTCTGATTATAGGGGAAATATATTAAAACCTCAATGCAGGGTTGCAGGAAGTCACTGGTTAATAATTCATTTCAGAGACATCCCTGCCTGTAAATACAGAATTACTGCTGTTGCTAACTGAAAGTTGCCTTCACTCATCAAATAAAGCGACATTTCATTGATTCCTTCAGCAAAATATTTACCTGTTGCACAATCCCAATAATGTGGCATTGACTGTTGAGAGTCACACCGCCCTCTATCTCCCTCTGTTGGTGTCTCTCTGTATCACTGGACACAGACATGGTGTTTCAGCCTTTCTGGCAAAGCCACATACGTGACAACAAAGTCATGAAGTTTGAAAGGGTGAATCTGGGAAAGTGCTCTTTCAGTTCGGGGTACCTTAATGTGATTGTAGAAACTTGTTCCAGTCTTTGTTTAGATATAGGTGTGTTTGAGTAAAGTCAAGGGGCAGCCAGCAGACTTGGGGTGTATCACATTGCAGAACCCAATACTGACTGAGGTGTCGAGCGGGCTGGCTCTATAACAGGGCGGGTGTTATAATGGGTGACGGATGCAGTACCTCCTGCTTTTGCGATGCCTCCCCAGTCAAATTTCCACCCCGATTTTGTCTTTTCTCTGAATTGTTTTCAAGTTAATGTGTTGGCACAAGAATTGATGCTGCCACCTCTGGAGAGAATTGAGAAAGACCGCAGACCGACTGGCTGCTGGGAGTTACTACTGACTCCTCCATAAAGACTTCCGAAACGGAGTGCAGGCTTTGGTGGTGGATGTGCAAACATTTTCAGAATCGAATCATTTCTAGACGACAATAAACTGAAAAGAGCTCAAAAACCTGAGTCTTTCCGTGGATCTTGTGTGTCCGATGACCGCTGTTTACCCCTTTAAAATACATGAGTTAGTGTTTCTATTTTGTGTGGGGGTTGTGGGGGGGGGTGTTGGTGAGACCAAAACTCGGGGCCCATCAATATAAGACAGTCACTAATAAATCCAATGGGGAATTCCGGAGAAACCTCTTTCCCCGGAGAGTGGTGAGAATGTGGAACTCGCTCCCACAGGGAGTGGTTGAGGTGAATCGTATCGATGCGTTTAAGCTGGATAAACACACGAGGGAGAAAGGAATAGAGGGATATGGTGATAGGGTGAGAGGGAGAGGGAGGTGGGAGGAGGCTCGTGTGGAGCAGAAACACCAGCCACGGAGCCAGATGGGCCGAATGGCCTGTTTCTGTACTAACACGGGTGAAGGTTCTCAACATTTCGGTGACAATCGGGGCTGTCGGAGAGTTTGAAGAGGGTCATTGACTGAATTCACACACAACCATTGCCCAAATTGACGATAAAGGTTTCTTGTTGCCATCAAGCAATGGATTGAGCGACAAATCCCATGACTGCACTTCACTGTCTGCAGGGAATTCAGCTCCTTCCAACATAACAACAAGATGACTAGGGAAAAGCACTCAACCTGCCTGACACTGACAATAACTGGAATATCGATATTAGACAGTTCCAAATCCCCCATCCCACTGCACTCTCCCCCTCCCAATCGCAGAAACAGAATTTCCTCACGGAGGTAGAGGAACTCAGAATTAATTAGAGAGAAAATCAATTCTGGAAATTTCCTTTCTGACACCCAGAGGTGATCAATGGAGTCTAGGATCTGGGCCCTCTGTGTGTTACTGTTCATCCCCCTACTTTACACACACTGTCCCTGTCCCCTTCCCTCTGGAGGGCAATTCAGAGAGTTAGCACCCAATCACACTACGTCATTGTAGGAAAGAGGCTGCAAGGTTCCCTAGTGTCAATTTGGACGTTACTATCCCAGAAGATAGCTCCTCTGACAGTGCAGCACTCCCTCAGTACGGACCCTCCGACATTGCAGCACTCCCTCAGTACTGACCCTCCGACAGTGCAGCACTCCCTCAGTCCTGACCCTCTGACAGTGCAGCGTTCCCTCAGTACTGACCCTCCGACAGTGCAGCATTCCCTCAGCACTGACCCTCTGACAGTGCAGCACTCCCTCAGTACGAACCTTCCGACAGTGCAGCGCTCCCTCAGTACTGACCCTCCGACAGTGCAGCACTCCCTCAGCACTGACCCTCTGACAGTGCAGCACTCCCTCAGTACGGACCGTCCGACAGTGCAGCACTCCCTCAGTACTGACCCTCCGACAGTGCAGCACTCCCTCAGTACTGACCCTCTGACAGTGCAGCACTCCCTCAGTACTGACCCTCCGACAGTGCAGCACTCCCTCAGCACTGACCCTCTGACAGTGCAGCACTCCCTCAGTACGGACCTTCCGACAGTGCAGCACTCCCTCAGTACTGACCCTCTGACAGTGCAGCACTCCCTCAGTACTGACCCTCCGACAGTGCTGCACTCCCTCAGTACTGACCCTCCGACAGTGCAGCACTCCCTCAGTACTGACCCTCCGACAGTGCAGCGTTCCCTCAGTAACTGCACTGGGAATGTTGGCCTGAATTTTATGCTCAAGTCTCTGGAGTGGGACTCAAACCCACAACCTTTAGACTTAGGGGCGAGCGGGAGAGGCAGAGAGAGAGAGCCCACTGCACCAGTGCAAACATCGATTGTGCTATTCCATCCTTGGAGATTCCAGGACAGTACAGGAGATTCGAAATCCAAGTTCTGGCCCCAGGCAGCATCATAAAATAGGGGAAAAATATCTGGAAAATATCCTGTGTAACAGGCTCGAGAGGGGCGGAATGGGCCTCCTCCTGTTCCTGTGTAACAGGCTCGAGGGGGCTGAATGGGCCTCCTCCTGTTCCTGTGTAACAGGCTCGAGGGGGCTGAATGGGCCTCCTCCTGTTCCTGTGTAACAGGCTCGAGAGGGGCTGAATGGGCCTCCTCCTGTTCCTGTGTAACAGGCTCGAGAGGGGCTGAATGGACCTCCTCCTGTTCCTGTGTAACAGGCTCGAGAGGGCTGAATGGGCCTCCTCCTGTTCCTGTGTAACAGGCTCGAGGGGGCTGAATGGGCCTCCTCCTGTTCCTGTGTAACAGGCTCGAGAGGGGCTGAATGGGCCTCCTCCTGTTCCTGTGTAACAGGCTCGAGAGGGGCTGAATGGGCCTCCTCCTGTTCCTGTGTAACAGGCTCGAGAGGGGCTGAATGGACCTCCTCCTGTTCCTGTGTAACAGGCTCGAGAGGGCTGAATGGGCCTCTTCCTGTTCCTGTGTAACAGGCTCGAGGGGGCTGAATGGGCCTCCTCCTGTTCCTGTGTAACAGGCTCGAGAGGGGCTGAATGGGCCTCCTCCTGTTCCTGTGTAACAGGCTCGAGAGGGGCTGAATGGGCCTCCTCCTGTTCCTGTGTAACAGGCTCTAGAGGGGCTGAATGGGCCTCCTCCTGTTCCTGTGTAACAGGCTCGAGGGGGCGGAATGGGCCTCCTCCTGTTCCTGTGTAACAGGCTCGAGAGGGGCTGAATGGGCCTCCTCCTGTTCCTCGTGGTGACCCCTGGTGATCGAGGCTCCTGCTGACCCCTGGTGGTGACCCCTGATGATCGAGGCTCCTGCTGACCCCTGGTGGTGACCCCTGGTGACTGACCCTTCTGCTGATCCCTGGTGATGACCTCTGGGGCTGACTCCCGGTAGTGACCCTGACTGTCAAATGCGGGTCAGTCTCTCTCTCTCTCTCTCTAACCACTTGGTGCTGGTATCACTCCAGCAGGATATAACTGCAAAGGGACAATCGACTTGGCTGCTTCCTGTTGATGATGTCAGACAGCACCTTTCACTAGTTGGTGAAAGAAAGACCTTCGCTTTTAAAATTAAAATTAATAAAAATCAGGAATTTCAAAGCTAGTCTAGTGGTGGCCATGAAACCACTGTCGATTGTTGTAAAAACACATCTGGTTCACTAATGTCCTTTAGGGAAGGAAATCTGCTGTCCTTACCTGGCCTGGCCTACATGTGAATCCAGACCCACAGCAATGTGGTTGACTCTTAAATGCCCTCTGAAATGGCCTAGCAAGACACTCAGTTCAAGGGCAATTAGGGATGGGCAAAAAATGTTGGCCTGGCCAACATCCCATGAACAAATAAAAAAAACCTCAGTGACTGGGACCGTAAATGCTTGTTTTAGTTTACAAACGGGACTTTTATCATTTCAACCTGTTGCCTTTGGAGATTTTGCGTCTATTAATCTGTGACTCCATTGCTTTAACCTAAGATGAGCACTGTCTGTTTAATTACACTAAAGGTCTTCATTCATTTGGCGCCTTTCATGACTTTTGACAGCCAATGACGTACAGGTTTTTGAAGTCTCGTCGCTGTTGGCATGCAGGAAATGTGGCAGCCAATTGACAATTGGCGCACAGCAAGATCCCACAACCTCGCCCCCCCTACGGTGCGAAGACAGAAACCTTCCCCTCGGTCATTTCTACTGTGAATTCGTTCAGGAGAAATTCCTCAATCTGAGAGATTTAAGTAAGCACCTCAGGCTAAGACTGACAACTTGATGCAGTTTGCGTTGTGAGGCGGGCGGACGTGCTTCCCCCGCACAAATTTCACCACCCCCCGCCCCCCGACAGCTGACCATCTCTCTCCGGAATTTGGACAAGTGCCTCAATTTAAGGGCAGAGATTTCTTCGAATTATGAGTATTTGTGTCAGATGAAAGGAGGTAAACATCCGTTCTTGATAAACTGGTTTATTGTTCAGTGTCTGTGAGACTTAAATATTTCTCAGAATTTCTAAAATATGTCGACAACCCTTTTCACTGCTGTCTTAGTGAACTACAGACCCTCTCCTGGAAGTAATTCCCTCTCTTTCTCTCTGTCTTCTTTTTACCACACATATTCTCACCCTCTCTCTTTATTTGTCTCTCTCACTCTCATACACAATCACGCTCTCTGTGTGTCTCTCCTTCCTTCTGCCTTTCTCTAGTTTTATCTTTCTTTCACTCTCTCACAACCTCAGTCTTCCTCTCTGTCTTTTTTTCTCTCTCTCTCTCTCACTCTTGCTTTGGCTCTCTCACTCTCAGCACACACTGTCTCTCTAACACCCACTCACTCCCTCTCTCTATCTCTACCTCTGTCTGTCTTCTCTCTTTCTCTGTCTCCCTCTTTCTCACTCACTCTCTGTCTCTGTATCTCCATCTCTGTCTGTTTTCTGTCTCTCGCTCTCTGTCTGTCTCTCTCTGCTCTCTCCCTGTCTCTCCGACTCTTCATCTCTGTCTCTCTCTCTGTCTGGCTGACTCTCTCTCTCTCTGTCTCTCTATCTCTCTGTCTGTCTGTCTCTCTCTCTTTCTCTCTCACTTTTCCCTGTATCACTAGATCAGTGACAGCAGTGATATGTAATTGAGCGGGAGGGTAAATTTCAGAGGAAAGTAGCTGAAAGACTGAAGCCTCCTGCAGAGGGTAAATTTTGGAGATAATTACACTAAAGGAAGATTCCGGAACCTTCTCTAAGGCTTGGAAGGGGTGGGTGACACCCAGTATTTTTGGCAATAAGGTAATCAGTAAAAAGAACCAGAGGGGGGGGAGATGAGGAGAATTTTTTTGACGCAGTGAGTTGTTGTGATCTGGAACGCGCTGCCTGAAAGGGCGGTGGAAGCAGATTCAATAGTAACTTTCAAAAGGGGAATTGGAGAAATACGAAAATTTACAGGAGGATGGGGGAAAGGGTTAGTGGGGAGTAATTGGATAGATCTTTCAAACAGCCAGTACAGGGACGATGGGCTGAATGGACTCCTCCTGTGCTTAAAGATTCTATGATAAACAGGGTATTTTGAAGTTGGCAGACAGTGACTAGTGGAGTGTCACAAGTATCGGTACTGGCACATGTGGAAATGCAACCTCATGCACTAAATCGTCACCGTCTGCGACGTTTTAGGCTGCAGCCAGAATTAAATATGGCGCTGCTCAATTTAACACAAAAACAAAATTAAATTCAATCGCTGCAATCCCACTCCACCTCCAACAATATCCCACTTCTCTTCCCCGGTGATGCTTCCCGCGCCCGTCCGCTTGCCGCTCGCTCCCGCACTTGCTGCTGCCTTCCCTCAGCCCACACTCCCCGCTTCAACATTCCCCACCACCCCACCCACCCCCCCCCCCCCGCCTGTCGTCCACTCCCTCCCCCTCGCCACTCCCTCCCGCTTCTCTCCCCCCCCCCCCCGCCATCCTGCTCCCCATGGGGAAAGCGGGGGAAAGAGTGCTCTGATGCAGTCGGAACGCCGGATGCATTGCCAGGAGTCACTATGTACTTTTAAACTGTGCATCCTAGTTTTAACCTCTCCACCCTGTCAAGCCCCCCTCCTCAGGAATCTTAGATGTTCCAATGAGATCACATCCTGGCCACTTGGAGGGTATGTTTTGCTTGGCAGAGTTGTCTTAAACCTACCTCTATTTCGTGTCAGCTTTGAGAGGTGTAGATCTGAGTGACATTAAAGCAAGGCCTGGCTTTTTCCTCCATCTCTTGATATGTTCTTTTGACCGCCTGGACGTGTCTTTATCTAAACCCCTGTGGGTAGTGTGGTGATGAGGTGATAATGTTGAACCCACACTGTCCAGCAAACTCCTTTATTCTCTGCAGGTGAATTGGGCACCATTGTCATGTATTAATCTTTCAGGAATCCTTTGTTCAGCAAACAGAACTCGTATTGTTGGGAGGATTGTTGTGCTCCTCAAGTCTTTCACCTTTAGGATAAGTTAAGTAGTAGTCTGCGACTATGAGATACCATTCTTGAATGAATCGGCTCCTACAGTATGCTATGGTCTGGGTGGTACTTTGATATCTATCATCTCTTTCTGTTGGGAGTTTCTGTACATACATTGCATGTGCACACCATATTTTCAATATTTTTGTATATGCCTATCCAGTACAAAGCAGATCTGTCTCTGAGCTTACACTTCTCCATTCCCATGTGGCCTTCGTGTAACTTTTGGAGAAGTTCTTCCTGCATTGTTTTGGGTTTGATTATTCTGGATCCGGCCTGTAGAACACCATCTTCTAGTGAGATGTCATCTCTGATAGACCAGTACTGCCATATTGTTGGCTGTGTGTGCTGTATCTAATCAGGGCCATCCCTGGATCACTTGCTGAGATAGCATCTGTAACTCCTCGTCTTTGCTGGTCTCTTCTCTAATTTGACTCAGTTTCGGTGGTGTCACATTCACTAGGTGATGAATCTTTAAGCCTAGATTGTCTATCTCATGTTTCTCCTGTGGTGATAGGGTGTCTGCCAGCACTATTTCTCTTCCTGGCTTATATTTCAGAGTGAAATCATAACTCTGAAGCCTCTGCAGTCTTGCTGGTGATTTACATAGATTTTTCTTGTAGATCTGCTCTCGTGGACGGTGATCACTCTCCACTGTGAACTTTCTCCCATCGAGATATGTGTGGAACTTCTCACATCCATACACGACTGCCAAAAGCTTTCTCTCTATGTTGGCATATCTTGGCTCAGCTGATGATAGAACTTTGGACACAAATGCTATCGGCTTTCCCTCTTGTACCAGGGCTGCTCCCAGTCCTTTTTGTGGAAGCATCGACTTGCAGAATGACAGGTTTCTTTCTGTCGTAGTATGACAGACTTGTCTCCTTGCATACTACCTCTTTGAGTTTGTTGAAACTCCTGTCATGTGACTCTGACCACTGGTCCTCTACATCTTCTTTCATCAGCTCCCGCAGGTTTGCCGTGTGTTCCGACATGTGCAGAATAAAGGAGCTCATGTATTGTATTAAACCAAGGAAACTTCTCAACTCTCTCCTATCTCTTGGGGCTTCCGTCCCTGAGATGACTGAGATTCTTTCGGGGCTCGGCTTGACTCCGTCAGATGTGTACACCATTCCGAAGAACCAGCATTCTGTCACTTTCACAATGTATTTGTCTGTGTTTAGCTTAATCCCAGCTTTCCTGGTTCTCTCCACGGCTTCATGTAGATGGTTATCATGATATTTTCCGTCTACACCATATATCTGGATATCTTCTGCTGTACCGACTGCTCCGTTACATCCTTGGTTTGCTTCGTCTACTTTCTGTTGGAACACATCCTGGCTCACTTTGAGGCCAAAGGGTAGACACAGGAATTTGTACTGTCCAAAGGGCGTGTTGAATGATGTCAACAGTGAAGATTCTGCGTCTAGTTTCACATTCCAGTAGCCATTTCTGGCATCAAGCTTGCTGAAAACGTTTGCCCCTGTCAGTGCTGGTGTGATTTCTTGCAATGTGGGAATAGGGTAGTGATCCCTCTTTATTGCTTGGTTAAGATCTTTGGGATCCAGGCAAATTCTTAGCCGTCCATTTGGTTTCTCCCTCACCGTGATGGAATTTACCCAATCTGTAGGCTCTGTGACTCTGGCGATTACCTTCTTTTCTTCCATTTCTCGGAGCTCTCATTCAAGCTTAACTTTTAGTTCTACTGGTACTTTGCGTGGGGGATGAATCACTGGTTTCATCGCTGGGTCAATAGTGATGTGATACTCAAAATCTTTGAAGCATCCAACCGTCTCATCAAAACACTCTGGGTACATGTGTACCAGATCTTCTTTGCTTCTGATTGGAGGATGCTTTTCAATGGGTGTACTATCTTCAACTCTCAGTGTCACCTCCTTTACCTCATGGGTGTACTGAGATAATCTGCAGCTCTGAACAACCGCAGGACAGCTGGAGCATCTGCTCAATGACGTAAAACATACAGTTAACATCTTTTCCTTTGTGTGTCCCTTCGATTTGTGTTGTTCAAAGCAGTCCAATCTCAGTTCCCCTTATGCCACCAGTATGACATAATTTGGTTTCAGGGCACCTTTCCTCGGATAACCACCTTCTTTCAAGTTTTCAGGAAAGATCTTCTGGCCAGAGTGGGATGATGTTAGTCTGCACTCCGGTATCGATCTTCCATTGTTGTGGGCTCATTTCTCACCCTCTTCCTGATCTGAATGGTCGTGTGAATTTCTTTTCCCTCTGGGATCTGTTGCATCCAAATATTTCACGCAGTTGTATGGTTCCTATGTCTTTTTTTTTTATTCATTCATGGGATGTGGGCGTCGCTGGCCAGGCCAGCATTTATTGTCCATCCCAAATTGCCCTTGAGAAGGTGGTGGTGAGCTGCCTTCTTGAACCGCTGCAGTCCATGTGGGGTAGGTACACCCACAGTGCTGTTAGGAAGGGAGTTCCAGGATTTTGACCCAGCGACAGTGAAGGAACGGTGATATAGTTCCAAGTCAGGATGGTGTGTGACTTGGAGGGGAACTTGCAGGTGGTGGTGTTCCATGTATTTGCTGCCCTTGTCCTTCTAGTTGGTAGAGGTCGCGGGTTTAGAAGGTGCTGTCTAAGGAGCCTTGGTGCATTGGCTAGGGGCGCGGCAAGTTCTGGAGCACAGGTCTTCAGTACTATTACTGGAATATTGTCAGGGCCCATAGCTTTTGCAGTATCCAGTGCCTTCAGTCGTTTCTTGATATCACGCGGAGTGAATCGAATTGGCTGAAGTCTGGCATCTGTGATGCTGGGGACTTCAGGAGGAGGCCGAGATGGATCATCAACTTGGCACTTCTGGCTGAAGATTGTTGCAAATGCTTCAGCCTTATCTTTCGCACTGATGTGCTAGGCTCCCCCATCATTGAGGATGGGGATATTTGTGGAGCCACCTCCTCCAGTTAGTTGTTTAATTGTCCACCACCATTTACGGCTGGATGTGGCAGGACTGCAGAGCTTAGATCTGATCCATTGGTTAAAGGATCACTTAGCTCTGTCTATTGCATGCTGCTTACGCAGTTTGGCACACAGATAGCCCTGTGTTGTAGCTTCACCGGGTTGACACCTCATTTTGAGGTATGCCTGGTGCTGCTCCTGGCATGCCCTCCTACACTCTTCATTGAACCAGGATTGATCACCCAGCTTGATGATAATGGTAGAGTGGGGGATATGCCGGGCCATGAGGTTACAGATTGTGGTTGAGTACAATTCTGCTGCTGCTGATGGCCCACAGCGCCTCATGGATGCCCAGTTTTGCATTGCTAGATCTGTTCGAAATCTATCCCATTTAGCACGGTGATAGTGCCATACAACACGATGGACGGTATCCTCAATGTGAAGGCAGGACTTCGTCTCCACAAGGACTGTGCGGTGGTCACTCCTACCAATACTGTCATGGACAGAAGCATCTGCAGCAGGCAGATTGGTGAGGACGAGGTCAAGTATGTTTTTCCCTCGTGTTGGTTCCCCCACCATCTGCCGCAGACCCAGTCTAGCAGCTATGTCCTTTAGGACTCGGCCAGCTCGGTCAGTAGTGGTGCTACCGAGCCACTCTTGGTGATGGACATTTTGTGCCCTTGCCACCCTCAGTGCTTCCTCCAAGTGGTGTTCAATATGGTGGAGTACTGAGTCATCAGCTAAGGGAGGGCGGTAGGTAGTAATCAGTAGGAGGTTACCTTGCCCATACTTGACCTGATGCCATGAGACTTCATGGGGTCCGGAGTCGATGTTGAGGACTCCCAGGGCAACTCCCTCCCTACTGTATACCACTGTGCCACCACCTCTGCTGGGTCTGTCCTGCCGGTGGGACAGGACATACCCGGGGATGGTGATGGCAGTGTCTGGGACATTGTCTGTAAGGTATGATTCCGTGAATGTGACTATGTCAGGCTGTTGCTTGACTTGTCTGTGGGACAGCTCTCCCAACTTTGGCACAAGACCCCAGATGTTAGTAAGGAGGAATTTGCAGGGTCGACAGGGCTGGGTTTGCCGTTGTAGTTTCCGGTGCCGAGGTCGATGCCGGGTGGGCCGTCCGGTTTCATTCCTATGTCTATCGTGTTCTCAAACCCATCGTCATCTTCAGGGTATGGATGGTTTTTTTTTCCAGATTAGCTGATATATCAGCCTTTCATCTGTGTCCTTAAATTTACATTTTCTAGCTGTATTTTTCAATTTTGTTATGAAATTGTCAATAGGCTCACCTAGTTCCTGTCTGAGGCCTTGAAATTCATATCCGTATATCCGATGATTTGATTTTGGCTGGAGATCGATGCTGAATTTTTCAAAAATTTTGTCCGGGTTTCTGCTGTCCTCTTCACTCAGCTCCCAGCTATTAAACAAATTTAATCCTTCATCGCCTGCCCACAGAAGGATATAGCTGATCCTCTCTTCATTGCTCGTGACTTTTAGAAATCTACTGCACTTTTGTTTAAACTTCCCAAACACCTCTATGACATCATCAGCTTCCCAATTCATTATGGGCTGTAGCTGTGCATTCATTGCTGTGCTAGCTACCATTTTGTTTTTTACACGATTCACTCTTTTTTTCTCTCTCTCTGACACTAATTTGGGTGGATGTTTCCAACCTAATTCCACCTTAAATTAATTTAAAATGTTTTAGGTTTACTCACAGACCCACATTATCTATTTCAATCCAAGGAGTACAGCAAATAAAGCAGATGAGCTGAGGGCACAGATAGACATGTGGCAGTGTGATATCATAGCTATTACAGATACATGGCTTAAGGAGGGACAGGAATGGCAACTCAACGCTTCTGGTTACAGGGTTTTCAGACACGATAGGGACGGGAATAAGAATGGAGGCGGAGTGGCAATTTTGGTCAAGGAAACTATTACAGCTGTGAGGAGGGATGATATGTTGGAAGGTTTGTCAAATGAGGCCATATGGATTGAGCTAAGGAACAAAAAAGGGGCAATCACACTTCCGGGAGTGTACTATAGACCCCCAAACAGTCAGAGGGAGATAGAAGAGCAGATATGTAGGCTAATCTCTGAGAAGTGCAAGAACAATAGGGCAGTAATAGTCGGGGATTTTAATTACCCCAATATTAACTGGGATAGTTTTAGTGTGAAAGGAATTGAGGGAGCAGAATTCTTGAGGTACATTCAGGAGAACTTTTTTGCCCAGTATGTAGCAAGTCCAACAAGAGAGGGTGCAATTTTAGACTTAGTTTTAGGAAATGAAGATGGGCAGGTGGAAGGAGTGGCAGTGGGAGAGCATTTTGGTGATAGTGATCATAATTCATTCAGTTTTAACACAATTATGGAAAAGGACAGAGAGAGAACAGGAGTTAGAGTTCTGAACTGGGGCAAGGCCAATTTTACTAAACTGAAGAGTGATTTAGTGAAAGTAGACTGGAAACAGCTACTTGAAGGTAAATCAGTGTCAGAGCAGTGGGAGATATTCAAAGGGAAGATACAAGGGGTTCAGGTTAAACATGTTCCCACAAAGAAAAAGGGTGGGACAGACAAATCTAAAGCCCCATGGATGTCAAGGAGCCTACAGGGTAAGACAAGGCAGAAAAGGAAAGCTTATATCCGACACCGAGAACTCAATACTACAGAAAGCCGAGAGGAGTATAGAAAGTGGAGGGGTGAAATGAAAAAGGAAATTAGGAAAGCAAAGAGAGGTCATGAAAGAATATTGGCAAGTAAAATCAAGGTGAACCCAAAGATGCTTTATCAATACATTAAGAAGATAACTAAGGAGAGAGTAGGGCCCATAAAAGACCAAAAAGGTAACCTATGTGTAGAAGTGGAAGATATTGGTATGGTTCTTAATGAATACTTTGCATCTGTCTTTACAAAAGTGGGGGGGGGGGGAAATGATGCTGATATTGTAGTTAAGGAGGAAGAGTGTGAAGTATTGGATGTGATAAACATAGGAAGAGAGAAGTATTAATGGGATTAGCATCCTTGAAAGTGGATAAATCACCAGGGACAGATGGAATGTATCCTAGGCTGTTAAAAGAAGCAAGAAAGGAAACAGCAAAGGGTCTGACCATCATTTTCCAGTCCTCACTGGATACAGGTGTGGTGCCAGGAGACTGGAGAATTGCTAACCTTGTACGTCTGTTTAAAAAGGGAGCGAAGGATAGACCGAATAATTACAGGCCAGGCAGTCTAACCTCAGTAGTGGGCAAATTATTGGAATCTATTCTGAGAGACTGGATAAACAGTCACTTAGAAAGGCACAGGTTAATCAAAGATAGTCAGCATGAATTTGTTAAGGGAAGATCTTGTTTGACCAACTTGATAGAAGTCTTCAAAGACGTAACAAGGAAGACAGATGAGGGTAGTGCAGTTGATGTGGTCTACATGGATTTTAGCAAGGCTTTTGACAAGGTCCCACACGGCAGACTGGTTAGAAAAATAAAATTCCATGGGATCCAGGGAAATGTAGCAAGGTGGATACAAAATTGGCTCACTGGCAGGAAACAAAGGGTAATTGTTGACGTCTGTTTTAGCGACTGGAGGGCTGTTTCCAGTGGCATTCCGCAGGGCTCAGGACTGGGTCCCCTGCTTTTTGTGGTGTATATTAATGATTTGGATGTAAATGTAGGGGGCATGATCAAGACGTTTGCGGATGACACAAAGATTGGCCGTATGGTAGATAGCGAGGAAGATAGCTGTAGGCTGCAAGAAGATATCGATGGTCTGGTCAGATGGGCAGATAAATGGCAAATGGAATTCAACTTGGAGAAGTGTGAGGTGATGCATTTGGGGAGGTCAAACAAGGCAAGGAATACACCATTAATGGGAAAATAATGAGAAGTATAGAGGAAGTGAGGGATCTTGGAGTGAATGTCCACAGATCCCTGAAGGTAGCGGGACAGATCGATAAGGTGGTCAAGAAGGCATACGGAATGCTTTCCTTTATTAGCCGAGGTATAGAATACAAGAGCAGGGAGGTTATGCTGGAACTGTACAACTGATTGGTTTAGGCCACAACTTGAGTACTGTGTGCAGTTCTGGTCACCTCATTACAGAAAGGATGTAATTCCACTCGAGAGGGTACAGAGGAGATTTACGAGGATGTTGCCAGGACTGGAAAAACACAGTTATGAGGAAAGATTGGATAGGCTGGGGTTGCTCTCCTTGGAACAGAGAAGGGTGAGGGGAGATCTGATTGAAATGCACAAAATTGTGAGGGGCCTGGATAGAGTGGAGGTGAAGGGTCTACTCACCTTAGCAGAGAGGTCTGTGACGAGGGGGCATAGATTTAAAGAGATTAGTAGGAAAATTAGAGGGGAGATGAGGAATAACATTTTTCACCCAGAGGGTGGTGGGTGTCTGGAACTCACTGCCTGAAAGGGTAGTTGAGGCAGAAACCCTCAATTCATTCAAAAGGAGTCTGGATATGCACCTCAAGTGCTGTAATCTGCTGGGTTACGGACCAAAGGGTGGAAGGTGGGATTAGACTGGGTGGATTGTTTTTCAGCCGGCACAGACATGATGGGCCAAGTGGCCTCTTTCTGTGCCATAAACTTTCTATGATTATGTCTCCTGGTTGTCTTCTGGTTTACCTGAATTAGAAATAATCCCACTTCAAACTTGGAAAGGTTAGCGCTCTTTGTTTATTCCATTCAGCATCCATGTTTCCTGGTAAGGACAGCTTTAGACTGGGATCACTATACTCAGTCACATGACTCCAGTGCAGCAGTGAAATGTGGCCCCCCGAACACACTTACACAAGACAATTAGTTCCTTGCCAATTAGCTCCTGCTTTTTTACAACTAATATAACGATATATAACAGAGGGGAACTTGCAGGTGGTGGTGTTCCCATGCATCTGCTGCCCTTGTCCTTCTAGATGGTAGAGGTCACGAATTTGGGTGGTGCTGTCGAAGAGCGAGTTGCTGCAGTGCATCTTGTAGATGGTACACACTGCTGCCACTGTGCATTGGCGGTGGAGGGAGTGAATACAAAGAAACAAAGAACAAAGAAAATTACAGCACAGGAACAGGCCCTTCGGCCCTCCAAGCCTGCGCCGATCCAGATCCTCTATCTAAACATATCGCCTATTTTCCAAGGGTCTGTATCTCTTTTCTTCCTGCCCATTCATGTATCTGTCTAGATACATCTTAAAAGACGCCATCGTGCCCGCATCTACCACCTCCGCTGGCAACGCGTTCCAGGCACCCACCACCCTCTGCGTAAAGAACTTTCCACGCATATCCCCCCTAAACTTTTCCCCTTTCACTTTGAACTCGTGTCCTCTAGTAATTGAATCCCCCACTCTGGGAAAAAGCCTCTTGCTATCCACCCTGTCTATACCTCTCATGATTTTGTACACCTCAATCAGGTCCCCCCTCAACCTCCGTCTTTCTAATGAAAATAATCCTAATCTACTCAACCTCTCTTCATAGCTAGCGCCCTCCATACCAGGCAACATCCTGGTGAACCTCCTCTGCACCCTCTCCAAAGCATCCACATCCTTTTGGTAATGTGGCGACCAGAACTGCACGCAGTATTCCAAATGTGGCCGAACCAAAGTCCTATACAACTGTAACATGACCTGCCAACTCTTGTACTCAATACCCCGTCCGATGAAGGAAAGCATGCCGTATGCCTTCTTGACCACTCTATTTACCTGCGTTGCCACCTTCAGGGAACAGTGGACCTGAACACCCAAATCTCTCTGGACATCAATTTTCCCCAGGACTTTTCCATTTACTGTATAGTTCACTCTTGAATTGGATCTTCCAAAATGCATCACCTCGCATTTGCCCTGATTGAACTCCATCTGCCATTTCTCTGCCCAACTCTCCAATCTATCTATGTTCTGCTGTATTCTCTGACAGTCCCCTTCACTATCTGCTACTCCACCAATCTTAGTGTCGTCTGCAAACTTGCTAATCAGTCCACCTATACTTTCCTCCAAATCATTAATATATATCACAAACAACAGTGGTCCCAGCACGGATCCCTGTGGAACACCACTGGTCACCCGTCTCCATTTTGAGAAACTCCCCTCTACTGCTACTCTCTGTCTCCTGTTGCCCAGCCAGTTCTTTATCCATCTAGCTAGTACACCTTGGACCCCATGCGCCTTCACTTTCTCCATCAGCCTGCCATGGGGAACCTTATCAAACGCCTTACTGAAGTCCATGTATATGACATCGACAGCCCTTCCCTCATCAATCAACTTTGTCACTTCCTCAAAGAATTCTATTAAGTTGGTAAGACATGACCTTCCCTGCACAAAACCATGTTGCCTATCACTGATGAGCCCATTTTCTTCCAAATGGGAATAGATCCTATCCCTCAGTATCTTCTCCAGCAGCTTCCCTACCACTGACGTCAGGCTCACCGGTCTATAATTACCTGGATTATCCCTGCTACCCTTCTTAAACAAGGGGACAACATTAGCAATTCTCCAGTCCTCCGGGACCTCACCCGTGTTTAAGGATGCTGCAAAGGTATCTGTTAAGGCCCCAGCTATTTCCTCTCTCGCTTCCCTCAGTAACCTGGGATAGATCCCATCCGGACCTGGGGACTTGTCCACCTTAATGCCCTTTAGAATACCCAACACTTCCTCCCTCCTTATGCCGACTTGACCTAGAGTAATCAAACATCTGTTCCTAACCTCAACATCCGTAATGTCCCTCTCCTCGGTGAATACCGATGCAAAGTACTCATTTAGAATCTCACCCATTTTCTCTGAGTCCAAGCATAACATTCCTCCTTTGTCCTTTAGTGGGCCACTCCTTTCTCTAGTTACCCTCTTTCTCCTTATATATGAATAAAAGGCTTTGGGATTTTCTTTAACCCTGTTTGCTAAAGATATTTCATGACCCCTTTTAGCCCTCTTAATTCCTCGTTTCAGATTGGTCCTACATTCCCGATATTCTTTCAAAGCTTCGTCTTTCATCAGCCGCCTAGACCTTATGTATGCTTCCTTTTTCCTCTTAGCTGGTCTCACAATTTCACCTGTCATCCATGGTTCCCTAATCTTGCCATTTCTATCCCTCATTTTCACAGGAACATGTCTCTCCTGCACGCTAATCAACCTCTCTTTAAAAGACTCCCACATATCACATGTGGATTTACCTTCAAACAGCTGCTCCCAATCTACATTCCCCAGCTCCTGCCGAATGTTTGTAGATGGGGTGCCAATCAAGCGGGCTGCTTTGTCCTGGATGGTGTTGAACTTCTTGAGTGTTGTTGGAGCTGCACCCATCCAGGCAAGTGGAGAGTATTCCATCACACTCCTGACTTGTGCCTTGTAGATGGTGGAGAGACTTTGGGGAGTCAGGAGGTGAGTTACTCACTGCAGAATTCCCAGCCTCTGACCCGATGTATTGTACACGGAGTTTATATGTCTAGTCTAGTTGAGATTCTGGCCAATAGCAGCCCCTAGGATATTGATGGCGACAGCCATAGTGGAGTGGACAGCTCTGAGCCAGGAGGTTTTCTGTTTAAAGTCCCTCACCAGATTAACAGCACATAATCCAGGCTGACACTCCCAGTGCACCACTCCATGAGTGCTGTACTGTCAGAGGTGCTCTGTTTTGAATGAGATGTTAAACCGAGATCCTGCCTGCCTGCCCTCTAAGATGGACAGAAAAGATCCAATGGCACTATTTCAGAGAGGAACAGGTGAGCTCTCCTGGGTGCCCGAGGCTAATATTTATCTCGCAATCATGTCACCTGTTTGGACATTTATCTCATTGCTCTTTGTGGGATCTTGCTGTGCATCAATCGGCTGCTGCGTTTCCCTATATTACAACAGTGACTGCACCTCTCAGACCCAGACTATTGTCTTTGGAGAGCTCTGGGATGTCGTGGGCACTCCCGAAGTTCCCGATTCCCAGACACACACACTCGGTCTGTTCAAGTCGGCTGCAACAGGAGCTGATTATTTCTCCTTGTTTCCTCTGTTACAGCCTCAGCTCTGAAGTGTTTCAGTTGTGTGAGTCCAACAGGAAACTGTACCCAGCAGGAAGTGGTTTGCAATCCAGCTCTGAACCTGAACTGTAGAACTGTCTTCATCACACAGACAAATGGTGAGAACTTCTCCAAATAACATTAACTCCTTGTAACATTGCAAGGGTATGATAGTGGATAGATAGAGAGATAGATAGATAGACAGATAGACAGGTACACAGGTAGAGAGATAGGCTGGTACATAGATAGAGAGATAGACTGGTACACAAATAGAGAGATAGACAGGAAGATAGATAGAGAGATAGACTGGTACACAGATAGAGAGTTGGACAGGTATGTGGATACTGAGATAGACTGGTGCACAGACAGAGAGATAGACAGGTAGATAGATAGAGAGATAGACAGGTACATTGATAGAGAGATAGACTGGTACATAGATGGAGAGATAGACAGGTACACAAATAGAGAGATAGACAGATAGATAGATAGAGAGACAGACTGGTACACAGATAGAGAGATAGACAGGTAGGCAGAAAGAGAGATAGAGAGGTACATAGAGAGACATACAGATAGGTAGATCGAGAGATAAACAGGGACAAAAATAGAGAGATAGACAGGTACACAGATAGAGAGATAGACAGGTACATAGATAGAGAGATAGACAGGTAGATAGATAGAGAGATAGACAGGTAGGTAGATAGAGAGATAGAGAGGTACACAGATAGAGAGATAGACAGGTACATAGATAGAGAGATAGACAGGTAGATAGAGAGATAGACCGGTACATAGATAGAGAGATAGACCGGTATGCAGATGGAGAGATAGACAGGTAGGTAGATAGAGAGATAGACAGGCACATAGATAGAGAGATAGACTGGTACATAGATAGTGAGATAGACTGGTAAATAGATAGAGAGATAGACTGGTACATAGATAGAGAGATGGACAGGTAGGTAGACAGAGAGATAGACAGGCACATAGATAGAGAGATAGACTGGTAGATGGAGATATAGACAGGTAGATAGATAGAGAGATAGACTAGTACACAGATAGAGAGATAGACAGGTAGATAGATAGAGAGATCGACTGGTACATAGATAGAAAGATAGACTGGTACACAAATAGAGAGATGGACAGGTAGATAGATAGAGAGAAAGACTGGTACCCAGATAGAGAGATAGACAGGTAGGTAGATAGAGAGTTCTACAGGTACACAGATAGAGAGATAGACAGGTAGATAGATAGAGAGATAGACTGGTACATAGATAGAGAGATAGACAGGTAGATAGATAGAGAGACAGACAGGTACATCTTTTTTTTTTTTTCTTTCTTTTTGGGCCTCCTTATCTCGAGAGACAATGGATACGCGCCTGGAGGTGGTCAGTGGTTTGTGAAGCAGCGCCTGGAGTGGCTATAAAGGCCAATTCTGGAGTGACAGGCTCTTCCACAGGTGCTGCAGAGAAATTTGTTTGTTGGGGCTGTTGCACAGTTGGCTCTCCCCTTGCGCCTCTGTCTTTTTTCCTGCCAACTACTAAGTCTCTTCGACTCGCCACAATTTAGCCCTGTCTTTATGGCTGCCCGCCAGCTCTGGCGAATGCTGGCAACTGACTCCCACGACTTGTGATCAATGTCACACGATTTCATGTCGCGTTTGCAGACGTCTTTATAACGGAGACATGGACGGCCGGTGGGTCTGATACCAGTGGCGAGCTCGCTGTACAATGTGTCTTTGGGGATCCTGCCATCTTCCATGCGGCTCACATGGCCAAGCCATCTCAAGCGCCGCTGACTCAGTAGTGTGTATAAGCTGGGGGTGTTGGCCGCTTCAAGGACTTCTGTGTTGGAGATATAGTCCTGCCACCTGATGCCAAGTATTCTCCGAAGGCAGCGAAGATGGAATGAATTGAGACGTCGCTCTTGGCTGGCATACGTTGTCCAGGCCTCGCTGCCGTAGAGCAAGGTACTGAGGACACAGGCCTGATACACTCGGACTTTTGTGTTCCGTGTCAGTGCGCCATTTTCCCACACTCTCTTGGCCAGTCTGGACATAGCAGTGGAAGCCTTACCCATGCGCTTGTTGATTTCTGCATCTAGAGACAGGTTACTGGTGATAGTTGAGCCTAGGTAGGTGAACTCTTGAACCACTTCCAGAGCGTGGTCGCCAATATTGATGGATGGAGCATTTCTGACATCCTGCCCCATGATGTTCGTTTTCTTGAGGCTGATGGTTAGGCCAAATTCATTGCAGGCAGACGCAAACCTGTCGATGAGACTCTGCAGGCATTCTTCAGTGTGAGATGTTAAAGCAGCATCGTCAGCAAAGAGGAGTTCTCTGATGAGGACTTTCCGTACTTTGGACTTCGCTCTTAGACGGGCAAGGTTGAACAACCTGCCCCCTGATCTTGTGTGGAGGAAAATTCCTTCTTCAGAGGATTTGAACGCATGTGAAAGCAGCAGGGAGAAGAAAATCCCAAAAAGTGTGGGTGCGAGAACACAGCCCTGTTTCACACCACTCAGGATAGGAAAGGGCTCTGATGAGGAGCCACCATGTTGAATTGTGCCTTTCATATTGTCATGGAATGAGGTGATGATACTTAGTAGCTTTGGTGGACATCCGATCTTTTCTAGTAGTCTGAAGAGACCACGTCTGCTGACGAGGTCAAAGGCTTTGGTGAGATCAATGAAAGCAATGTAGAGGGGCATCTGTTGTTCACGGCATTTCTCCTGTATCTGACGAAGGGAGAACAGCATGTCAATAGTCGATCTCTCTGCACGAAAGCCACACTGTGCCTCAGGGTAGACGCGCTCGGCCAGCTTCTGGAGCCTGTTCAGAGCGACTCGAGCAAAGACTTTCCCCACTATGCTGAGCAGGGAGATTCCACGGTAGTTGTTGCAGTCACCGCGGTCACCTTTGTTTTTATAGAGGGTGATGATGTTGGCATCGCGCATGTCCTGGGGTACTGCTCCCTCGTCCCAGCACAGGCATAGCAGTTCATGTAGTGCTGAGAGTATAGCAGGCTAGGTACATAGACAGAGAGATAGACTGGTAGATAGAGAGATAGACAGGTAGATAGATAGAGATATAGACTAGTACACAGATAGAGAGATGGACAGGTAGGTAGATAGAGAGATAGACTGGTACCCAGATAGAGAGATAGACAGGTAGATAGATAGAGAGACAGACAGGTACATAGACAGAGAGATAGACTGGTAGATAGAGAGATAGACAGGTAGATAGATAGAGATATAGACTAGTACACAGATAGAGAGACTGACAGGTAGATAGATAGAGAGATAGTCTGGTACACAGATAGAGAGATAGACCAATAGGTAGATAGAGAGATAGACTGGTACACAGATAGAGAGATAGACAGGTAGTTTGATAGAGAGATAGACTGGTACACAGATAGAGAGATAGACAGGTACACAGATAGAGAGACTGACAGGTAGATAGAGAGAGAGATAGACAGGTACACAGATAGAGAGATAGACTGGTACATAGATGGAGAGATAGACAGGTAGATAGACAGATAGTGTGGTACACATAAAGAGAGTTAGACAGGTACACAGATAGCATGATAGGCTGGTACATAGATAGAGAGATAGACTGGTACACAAATAGAGAGATAGACAGGTAGATAGATAGAGAGATAGACAGGTACATAGATAGAGAGATAGACAGGTAGATGGAGAGATAGACAGGTACATAGATAGAGACATAGACAGGTAGATAGAAATATAGACAGATAGATTGATAGACAGGTACACAAATAGAGAGATAGACAGGTAGATAGATAGAGAGAAAGACAGGTACATAGCTAGAGAGATCGACAGGTACATAGATAGAAAGATAGACTGGTACATAGATAGTGAGATAGACTGGTACACAAATAGAGAGATAGACCGGTAGGTAGATAGAGTGATAGACAGGTACATAGATAGAGAGATAGACAGGTAGATAGAAAGAGAGATAGACAGGTACATAGATAGAGAGATAGACAGGTAGATAGAGAGATAGACAGGTAGATGGAGAGATAGACAGGTACATAGATAGAGACATAGACAGGTCGATAGAAATATAGACAGATAGATTGATAGACAGGTACACAAATAGAGAGATAGACAGGTAGATAGATAGAGAGAAAGACAGGTACATAGCTAGAGAGATCGACAGGTACATAGATAGAAAGATAGACTGGTACATAGATAGTGAGATAGACTGGTACACAAATAGAGAGATAGACCGGTAGGTAGATAGAGTGATAGACAGGTACATAGATAGAGAGATAGACAGGTAGATAGAAAGAGAGATAGACAGGTACATAGATAGAGAGATAGACAGGTAGATAGAGAGATAGACAGGTACATAGATAGAGAGATAGACTGGTACACAGAGAGATAGACAGGTAGATAGATAGAGAGATAGTCTGGTACACAGATAGAGAGATAGACAGGGACACAGATAGAGAGATAGACTGGTACACAGATAGAGAGATAGACAGGTAGGTAGATCGAGAGATAGACTGGTACACAGATAGAGAGATCGACTGGTACATAGATAGAGAAATAGACAGGTACATAGACAGAGAGATAGACTGGTAGTTAGAGAGATAGACAGGTAGATAGATAGAGAGATAGACTAGTACACAGATAGAGAGATGGACATGTAGGTAGATAGAGAGATAGACTGGTACACAGATAGAGAGATAGACAGGTACATAGAGAGATAGACAGATAGGTAGATAGAGAGACAGACAGGTAGATAGATAGAGAGATAGACAGGTACGCAGATTGAGAGATAGACTGCGACATAGTTAGAGAGATAGTCAGGTAGATAGATAGTCTGGTACACAGAAAGAGAGTTAGACAGGTACATAGATAGAGAGATAGACTGGTACATAGATAGAGAGATAGACATTTAGGTAGATAGAGCGATAGACAGGTACATAGATAGAGGGATAGACAGTTAGATAGAGAGATAGACAGGTAGATAGAGAAATAGACAGGTAGATAGAGAGATAGACAGATAGATAGATAGACAGATAGACAGGTACAAAATAGAGAGATAGACAGGTAGATAGATAGAGAGAAAGACAGGTACATAGGTAGAAAGATAGACTGGTACATAGATAGTGAGATAGACTGGTACATAGATGGAGAGATAGACATTTAGGTAGATAGAGCGATAGACAGGTACATAGATAGAGGGATAGACAGTTAGATAGAGAGATAGACAGGTAGATAGAGAAATAGACAGGTAGATAGAGAGATAGACAGATAGATAGATAGACAGATAGACAGGTACAAAATAGAGAGATAGACCGGTAGGTAGATAGAGTGATAGACAGGTACATAGATAGAGGGATAGACAGGTAGATAGAAAGAGAGATAGTCTGGTACACAGATAGAGAGATAGACAGGTAGTTTGATAGAGAGATAGACAGGTACATAGACAGAGAGATAGACAGGTAGATCAAGAGATAGACAGGTAGATAGATAGAGAGATAGACAGGTACATAGACAGAGAGATAGACAGGTAGATCGAGAGATAGACAGGTAGATAGATAGAGAGATAGACAGGTACATAGACAGGGAGATGGACAGGTAGGTAGATAGAAAGAGAGACTGGTACACAGATAGAGAGATAGGTAGATAGAAAGATAGGGAGGTACATAGAGAGACAGACAGATAGGTAGATAGAGAGATCGACAGGTACACAGATAGAGAGATAGACTGGTACATAGTCAGAGAGAGAGACAGGTAGATAGACAGATAGGCTGGTACACAGATAGAGAGTTAGACAGGAAGGTGGATAGAGAGATAGACAGGTACACAGATAGAGAGGTAGGTAGATAGAGAGATAGACAGGTACACAGGTAGAGAGATAGGCTGGTACATAGATAGAGAGATAGACTGGTACACAAATAGAGAGATAGACAGGAAGATAGATAGAGAGATAGACTGGTACACAGATAGAGAGATGGACAGGTATGTAGATACTGAGATAGACTGGTACACAGATAGAGAGATAGGCAGGTAGATAGATAGAGAGAAAGACTGGTACACAAATAGAGAGATAGACAGGTAGATAGATAGAGAGATAGACGGGTACATTGATAGAGAGATAGACTGGTACACAAATAGAGAGATAGACAGGAAGATAGATAGAGAGATAGACTGGTACATAGATTGAGAGATGGACAGGTATGTAGATACTGAGATGGACTGGTACACAGATAGAGAGATAGACAGGTAGATAGATAGAGAGATAGACTGGTACACAGATAGAGAGATAGGCAGGTAGATAGATAGAGAGAAAGACTGGTACACAAATAGAGAGATAGACAGGTAGATAGATAGAGAGATAGACGGGTACATTGATAGAGAGATAGACTGGTACACAAATAGAGAGATAGACAGATAGATAGATAGAGAGAAAGACTGGTACACTGATAGAGAGATAGACAGGTAGGTAGAAAGAGAGATAGAGAGATACATAGAGAGACATACAGATAGGTAGATCGAGAGATAAACAGGGACACAGATAGAGAGATAGACAGGTACACAGATAAAGAGATAGACAGGTACATAGATAGAGAGATACAGGTACATAGATAGAGAGATAGACAGGTAGGTAGAGAGATAGACAGGTATATAGATCAAGAGATAGACTGGTAGATAGAGAGATAGTCAGGTACACAGATAGAGAGATAGACTGTTACACAGATAGAGAGTTAGACAGATACATAGATAGAGAGATAGATTGGTACATAGATAGAGAGATAGACAGGAAGGTGGATAGAGAGATAGACAGGTACACAGATAGAGAGGTAGGTAGATAGAGAGATCGACAGGTACACAGATAGAGAGGTAGGTAGATAGAGAGATCGACAGGTACACAGATAGAGAGGTAGGTAGATAGAGAGATAGACAGGTAGATAGATAGAGAGATAGACCTGTACGCAGATGGAGAGATAGACAGGTATATAGATAGAGAGATAGAAAGGTACACAAATAGAGAGATAGACAGGTAGATAGATAGAGAGATAGACAGGTACATACACAGAGAGATAGACTGGTACATAGATAGAAAGTTAGACTGATACATAGATATAGAGATAGACTGGTACACAAATAGAGAGATAGACAGGTAGATAGATAGAGAGATAGACAGGCACATAGATAGAGAGATAGACAGGTAGGTAGAGAGATAGACAGGTACATAGATAGAGAGATAGACAGGTAGATGGAGATATAGACAGGTAGATAGATAGAGAGATAGACTAGTACACAGATAGAGAGATAGACAGGCAGATAGATAGAGAGATAGATAGGTACATAGATAGTGAGATACACTGGTCCATAGATGGAGAGATAGACAGGTACACAATTAGACAGATGGACAGGTGGATAGATAGAGAGATAGACTGTTTTCAGATAGAGAGATAGATTGGTACATAGATAGAGAGACAGACAGGTACATAGACAGAGAGATAGACTGGTAGATAGAGAGAGATATAGACTAGTACACAGATAGAGAGATGGACAGGTAGGTAGATAGAGGGATAGACTGGTACACAGATAGAGAGATAGACTGGTACATAGATAGAAAGATAGACTGGTAAATAGATAGAGAGATAGACTGGTACACAAATAGAGAGATAGACAGGTACATAGATAGAGAGATAGACTGGTACATAGATAGAAAGATAGACTGGTAAATAGATAGAGAGATAGACTGGTACACAAATAGAGAGATAGACAGGTACATAGATAGAGAGATAGACAGGTACACAGATGGAGAGATAGACAGGTAGGTAGATAGAGAGATAGACTTGTACACAGATAGAGAGATAGACAGGTAGTTTGATAGAGAGATAGTCTGGTACACAGATAGAGAGATAGACTGGTACATAGATAGAGAGACAGACAGGTACATAGACAGAGAGATAAACAGGTAGATAGAGAGATAGACTGGTACACAGATAGAGAGATAGACTGGTACACAGATAGAGAGACAGACAGGTACATAGACAGAGAGATAGACAGGTAGATAGAGAGATAGACATTTAGATAGATAGAGAGATAGACTAGTACACAGATAGAGAGATAGACAGGTACATAGATAGAGAGATAGACTGGTACATAGATAGAAAGATAGACTGGTAAATAGATAGAGAGATAGACTGGTACACAAATAGAGAGATAGACAGGTACATAGATAGAGAGATAGACTGGTAGATAGAGAGATGGATGGGTACGTAGATAGAGTGATAGACAGGTAGATAGATAAAGAGATAGACAGGTACAGAGATGGAGAGATAGACTGGTACATAGAATGAGAGATAGACTGGGTCACAAATAGAGGGATAGCCAGGTAGATAGATAGAGAGATAGACAGGTACAGAGATGGAGAGATAGACTGGTACATAGAATGAGAGATAGACTGGGTCACAAATAGAGGGATAGACAGGTACATAGATAGAGAGATAGACTGGTATATAGATGGAGAGATAGACAGGTACACAATTAGAGAGATGGACAGGTAGATAGATAGAGAGATAGACTGGTACACAGATAGAGAGATAGACAGGTAGGTAGATAGAGAGATAGACAGGTAGGTAGATAGAGAGATAGACAGGTACACAGATAGAGAGGTAGACAGGTACACAGATAGAGAGATAGTCTGGTAGATAGTTAGAGAGATAGTCAGGTAGGTAGAGAGATAGTCAGGTACATAGATGGAGAGATGGACTGGTGGATAGAGAGATAGACAGGTACACAGATAGGGAGGTAGGCAGGTACACAGATAGAGAGATAGACAGGTAGATAGTTAGAGAGATAGTCAGGTAGGTAGAGAGATAGTCAGGTACATAGATGGAGAGATGGACTGGTGGATAGAGAGATAGACAGGTGGATAGATAGAGAGATAGACTGGTATACAGACAGAGAGATAGATAGGTAGGTAGATAGAGAAATAGACAAGTACATAGATAGATAGATAGATAGATAGAGAGATAGATAGCTAGATAGATAGATAGGTGGATAGATAGAGAGATAGACAGGTAGGTAGAGAGATAGACAGGTAGATAGATAGAGAAATAGACTGGTAGATAGATTGAGAGATAGATAGGTCGATAGATAGACAGGCAGATAGACAGACAGACAGACATGCAGAGACACAGACAGATAGACAGGTAAATAGATAGACAGATAGACAGATGGAAAGATAGACACAGATAGATAGACAGACACAACACAGACAGATAGATTGATGGATAGATAGATGTATGGATGGACGGACAGGTAGATAGAGATACAGGCAGATAGATGATAGATAGACAGTGAGAGACACAGATTGATTGATAGTTACAGACAGATAGGTGGATAGATAGGTAGAAAGATAGAGATAAAGGCAGATAGATAAATGGATGGATGGATACACAAATAGTTTGACAGGCAGAGATAGATAGATGGATAGATAGATAGATAGATAGATAGATAGATAGATAGATAGATAAACAGATAAATAGACAGACAGAGAGATAGATATGTAGGTAGATAGAGACACAGATAGAGAGACAGACAGACAGGCAGACCTACAGGTAGACAGACATATAGACATAATAGAATGGTTACAGCACAGAAGGAGGCCATTCGACCCATCATGTCTGTGTTAGTTCTCTATGAGAGCAACTCACCTGGTCCCACTTCACCACCACGCACCACCCCCCCCACCCTTTCCCCGTAACTCTGCAATTTCTTTTCTCTTCAGATAATGATCCAATTCTCTTTTGAATACCTCGATTGTACCTGCCTCCAGCACACTCTCAGGCAGTACATTCCACATCCTAACCACTCGCTGTGTGAAACCATTTTTCCTCATGACACCTATGGTTCTTTTGTCCAATCTCCTTCAATCGGTGACCTGTGGTTCTGGACCATTCCACCAATGGGAACAGTTTCGACCCATCTATGCTGCCCAGATCCTTCGTGATTTTGAACACCTTTATCAAATCACTTCTGAATCTTCTCTTCTCTAAGGAGAACAGTCCAAACTTCTCCAATCTAATCACATAACTGCGGTCCCTCTTACCTGGAACCATCCTCGTGAAGCTTTCCAGCAGCCTGTCTAAAGCCGTGACATCCTTCCTAAATTGTGGTGCCCAGAACTAGACACAATAATCCAGTTGAGGCCAAACCAGTGTTTTATACAGGTTCATCATAAATTCCTTGTTTTTGTACTCTGTGTCCCTATTTATAAAGCCAAGGATCCTGTCTGTTTTATTAACCACATTCTCAAACTGCCCTGAACCTTCAATAATTTGTGTAAATATACCTTCAGGTTTCTCTGCTCCTGTACCCTCTTTATTTTACCCATTAATTTATATCGCCTCTCCTCATTCTTCTGACCAAAATGAATCACTTCACACTTTCTGCGTTGAATTCATAGCCCACATGTCCGCCTTTCAACCAGCCTCTATCTCTTTCTGCATCACTGCACTCAGTTACACCTCCCTCTATCTCTGTATCACTGTACTCAGTTACACCTCCCTCTATCTCTGTATCACTGTACTCAGTTACACCTCCCTCTATCTCTGTATCACTGTGCTCAGTTACACCTCCCTCTATCTCTGTATCACTGTACTCAGTTACACCTCCCTCTATCTCTGTATCACTGTACTCAGTTACACCTCCCTCTATCTCTGTATCACTGTGCTCAGTTACACCTCCCTCTATCTCTGTATCACTGTACTCAGTCACACCTCCCTCTATCTCTGTATCACTGTACTCAGTTACACCTCCCTCTATCTCTGTATCACTGTGCTCAGTTACACCTCCCTCTATCTCTGTATCACTGTGCTCAGTTACACCTCCCTCTATCTCTGTATCACTGTACTCAGTCACACCTCCCTCTATCTCTGTATCACTGTACTCAGTTACACCTCCCTCTATCTCTTTCTGCATCACTGTACTCAGTTAACACCTCCCTCTATCTCTGTATCACTGTGCTCAGTTACACCTCCCTCTATCTCTGTATCACTGTGCTCAGTTACACCTCCCTCTATCTCTGTATCACTGTGCTCAGTTACACCTCCCTCTATCTCTGTATCACTGTGCTCAGTTACACCTCCCTCTATCTCTGTATCACTGTACTCAGTCACACCTCCCTCTATCTCTGTATCACTGTACTCAGTTACACCTCCCTCTATCTCTGTATCACTGTGCTCAGTCACACCTCCCTCTATCTCTGTATCACTGTACTCAGTTACACCTCCCTCTATCTCTGTATCACTGTACTCAGTTACACCTCCCTCTATCTCTGTATCACTGTACTCAGTTACACCTCCCTCTATCTCTGTATCACTGTGCTCAGTTACACCTCCCTCTATCTCTGTATCACTGTACTCAGTCACACCTCCCTCTATCTCTGTATCACTGTACTCAGTTACACCTCCCTCTATCTCTGTATCACTGTGCTCAGTCACACCTCCCTCTATCTCTGTATCACTGTACTCAGTTACACCTCCCTCTATCTCTGTATCACTGTGCTCAGTTACACCTCCCTCTATCTCTGTATCACTGTACTCAGTTACACCTCCCTCTATCTCTGTATCACTGTGCTCAGTTACACCTCCCTCTATCTCTGTATCACTGTACTCAGTCACACCTCCCTCTATCTCTGTATCACTGTACTCAGTTACACCTCCCTCTATCTCTGTATCACTGTACTCAGTTACACCTCCCTCTATCTCTGTATCACAGTACTCAGTTACACCTCCCTCTATCTCTGTATCACTGTACTCAGTTACACCTCCCTCTATCTCTGTATCACTGTACTCAGTCACACCTCCCTCTATCTCTGTATCACTGTGCTCAGTTACACCTCCCTCTATCTCTGTATCACTGTACTCAGTTACACCTCCCTCTATCTCTGTATCACTGTGCTCAGTTACACCTCCCTCTATCTCTGTATCACTGTACTCAGTCACACCTCCCTCTATCTCTGTATCACTGTGCTCAGTTACACCTCCCTCTATCTCTGTATCACTGTACTCAGTGACACCTCCCTCTATCTCTGTATCACTGCACTCAGTTACACCTCCCTCTATCTCTGTATCACTGCACTCAGTTACACCTCCCTCTATCTCTGTATCACTGTACTCAGTTACACCTCCCTCTATCTCTGTATCACTGTACTCAGTTACACCTCCCTCTATCTCTGTATCACTGTGCTCAGTTACACCTCCCTCTATCTCTGTATCACTGTACTCAGTTACACCTCCCTCTATCTCTGTATCACTGTGCTCAGTTACACCTCCCTCTATCTCTGTATCACTGTGCTCAGTTACACCTCCCTCTATCTCTGTATCACTGTACTCAGTTACACCTCCCTCTATCTCTGTATCACTGTACTCAGTTACACCTCCCTCTATCTCTGTATCACTGTGCTCAGTTACACCTCCCTCTATCTCTGTATCACTGTGCTCAGTTACACCTCCCTCTATCTCTGTATCACTGTGCTCAGTTACACCTCCCTCTATCTCTGTATCACTGTGCTCAGTTACACCTCCCTCTATCTCTGTATCACTGTGCTCAGTTACACCTCCCTCTATCTCTGTATCACTGTACTCAGTTACACCTCCCTCTATCTCTGTATCACTGTACTCAGTTACACCTCCCTCTATCTCTGTATCACTGTGCTCAGTTACACCTCCCTCTATCTCTGTATCACTGTGCTCAGTTACACCTCCCTCTATCTCTGTATCACTGTGCTCAGTTACACCTCCCTCTATCTCTGTATCACTGTACTCAGTTACACCTCCCTCTATCTCTGTATCACTGTGCTCAGTTACACCTCCCTCTATCTCTGTATCACTGTACTCAGTCACACCTCCCTCTATCTCTGTATCACTGTACTCAGTCACACCTCCCTCTATCTCTGTATCACTGTGCTCAGTCACACCTCCCTCTATCTCTGTATCACTGTACTCAGTCACACCTCCCTCTATCTCTGTATCACTGTGCTCAGTTACACCTCCCTCTATCTCTGTATCACTGTGCTCAGTTACACCTCCCTCTATCTCTGTATCACTGTACTCAGTTACACCTCCCTCTATCTCTGTATCACTGTACTCAGTCACACCTCCCTCTATCTCTGTATCACTGTACTCAGTTACACCTCCCTCTATCTCTGTATCACTGTACTCAGTTACACCTCCCTCTATCTCTGTATCACTGTACTCAGTTACACCTCCCTCTATCTCTGTATCACTGTACTCAGTTACACCTCCCTCTATCTCTGTATCACTGCACTCAGTTACACCTCCCTCTATCTCTGTATCACTGTACTCAGTCACACCTCCCTCTATCTCTGTATCACTGTACTCAGTCACACCTCCCTCTATCTCTGTATCACTGTGCTCAGTTACACCTCCCTCTATCTCTGTATCACTGTACTCAGTTACACCTCCCTCTATCTCTGTATCACTGCACTCAGTTACACCTCCCTCTATCTCTGTATCACTGTACTCAGTCACACCTCCCTATATCTCTGTATCACTGTACTCAGTCACACCTCCCTCTATCTCTGTATCACTGTACTCAGTTACACCTCCCTCTATCTCTGTATCACTGTACTCAGTTACACCTCCCTCTATCTCTGTATCACTGTACTCAGTTACACCTCCCTCTATCTCTGTATCACTGTGTTCAGTCACACCTCCCTCTATCTCTGTATCACTGTAGTCAGTTACACCTCCCTCTATCTCTGTATCACTGTACTCAGTTACACCTCCCTCTATCTCTGTATCACTGTACTCAGTCACACCTCCCTCTATCTCTGTATCACTGTACTCAGTCACACCTCCCTATATCTCTGTATCACTGTACTCAGTCACACCTGCCTCTATCTCTGTATCACTGTGCTCAGTTACACCTCCCTCTATCTCTGTATCACTGTACTCAGTCATATCTCCCTCTATCTCTGTATCACTGTACTCAGTTACACCTCCCTCTATCTCTGTATCACTGCACTCAGTTACACCTCCCTCTATCTCTGTATCACTGTACTCAGTTACACCTCCCTCTATCTCTGTATCACTGTACTCAGTTACACCTCCCTCTAACTCTGTATCACTGTGCTCAGTCACACCTCCCTCTATCTCTGTATCACTGTACTCAGTCACACCTCCCTCTTCCTCTGTATCACTGTACTCAGTTACACCTCCCTCTATCTCTGTATCACTGTACTCAGTTACACCTCTGTCTCTCTCTGTACCACTGTTCTCAGTCACACCTCTATCTCTCTCTGTATCACTGTTCTCAATTACTACTCTGTATCGTCCTCTGTTGGTGGGTCTCTGTGTAAATATAACCTGGAGGACTGTTGGAGCTCACAACTGGGATGCGTTTGAGCAGCTCTGTTTTTTCCTGCACTGGCCCACTGTGCTGAAAATTTTCTGTGTTTTCAATGTTCTTCTATGAGACAAAGAATCACAGTGAGAAATTCAATAAATGAAATTGGAAACCCATTAAAAAGAACTAGTGACATATTTGATTGTGCAAGGTTAAACAATGACAATTTATTGCAGGCAGTCTTAAAGCCTCCTGAACCTTTAATTACAGAGCATCGCACAATTTACCGTCTGTCATTCTAACTGTGTTTAGCGTCTGAAAATCGCATCTAATTTATACATTAGCAGGTGAAATAATTGCAAAGTACAATCTGCAGCCAAGCACCAATGGGTAATGATCAACAAAATTCACGTACAATGGCGGTGAAGGGGTTAAAGCATTGCGCACCTGCTCCAATCCCTGTGCTTTGATGTGTAAACACACGTATCCCATTTCTTATTGTACTCTCCAATCTTTGCCCTTCATCGGTCTGCTCCAGCCCCACCATCTTGGAATCTAGTTGCTGCATGTTTCTAGGACACAAAGACTTTTGATGATGTTGGGATGTCCCAAAGCACTTTACAGTCAGTGAAAGTACTCTTTTGGAGTGTGGACTGTAATGTAGGAAACGTGGCAGCCCATCTGCGCACAGCAAGATCCCGAAACAGCAACATGATAATGACCGGATTATCTGCTTGAGGGATCGATGCTGCCCAGGGCACTGGGGAGAATAGTGGCCACAGAGTCCTTTATGGGGACCTGAGAGGGCAGACGGGGCCCTGGTTCACCGGCTCATTCGAAAGCTGGAAGCTCTGACAGTGCAGCACTCCTTCAGTACTGTCCCTCTGACAGCCTGGAATTTGTTCGAAAATTCTTGGAGTGGAGCTTAAAGCCACAACCGTTTGAACCAGAGGTGGGAGTGGACACAGGGGAATGTCTCTGTAAAAAGTGTCAGAGGAAGAACAAGATTGCTTAGCTGGGCTAATTGCGAGGCAGGAACGTCATGCATGGATGGTCTACACAGGACACAGGGGTACGTGCAGTGCAATGCGATCTCATTGAGAGATTCCAATCAATTTAACCATGGAGCCCCAGAAATGAGCTGTCGTTTAGAGTTGAGTTAAATCACCCAATGCTGCGTAACTGATCCCCACAGGTGAATCATGGAATTTTACAGCACAGAAGGAGACCATTCGGCTCATTGTGCTTGTGACGAATCTTTGAAAGAGCTATCCAATTAGTCCCACTCCTCAATAGCTTTGCGAATGTTTCATTTGAAAGTATTTCTCCAATTACCCTTTAGAAAGCTGCTATTGAAAATGCTCCCACCGCCCTTTCAGGCAGCCCCTTCCCGATCATAAGCAAATTTGCAGTGTGAAGAAAAAGTATTCTCTGATGCTGAGAATCTACCACAGCTCAGAGCCCCAATTAAAACAGACAGGACATCATAGCAATTAATAGCAGGGCACGGAGGGCTCGAATAGCCGGACTGTTGTTCCTTGTTGTCATAGTATCAGTGGAGGTCGTAGTCTGTGCTGTGCTGACCTCTGAACTCCTGTTCCTAAGATTACACCCATTCCCCTTGCAGCAGTAGAAGTCTTGCTTTGGTTGGAGTCCGTAAAGGTTAAGTATATCTGGATTTTGGCAGAAACTCTTGGAAGCGCAGCCTTTAATAGTCCCATTCTGTTTCAAATTATCTGTAAAAAGTAATGTTGGTATTGCATTGCTGATACTTCAGTGTTACTTCAACGTTACTTCAGAGTTACGTTAGTGTTACGCTAGTGTTACATAGGTGTTAGGTTGGACTTACGTCAGAGTTACGTTAGTGTTACGCTAGTGTTACATAGGTGTTAGGTTGGACTTACGTCAGAGTTACGTTAGTGTTACGCTAGTGTTACATAGGTGTTAGGTTGGACTTATGTCAGAGTTACGTTAGTGTTACGCTAGTGTTACATAGGTGTTAAGTTGGACTTATGTCAGAGTTACGTTAGTGTTACGCTAGTGTTACATAGGTGTTAAGTTGGACTTATGTCAGAGTTACGTTGGAGTTACATTGGGAAATAACTAATTGAGTAAAATCGAAGACTTACTTGTGGTTGAGGAGTGAAGACACCATGTCTGTTCCCCAACACATTTCACTGTGTCCTTGGGATTTTCACACGCATTGTTCTGAACAGCTACACACCCATAACACTCGAGGCCAGAGAAGGTGGTGTTTGCTTCTTCTCACCAATAAACAAGAAGATACACATCAGATGCTTCTGCCCATTATCAGCTGGTCACATTTCAGACTCCCTGGGGTCAAAGTTCGCCTTGGACAGGTGTACAGAGTGGGGGCAGTATCACATTGACTACAAGGTATAGCTCCCGCCCTTCCCAAACTCCAGAAATTTAGTTCCATTGATCTCAGTTCAACTGACTATGAGTCGGGATGTTTAACAGCTCCTATCATACTGCCCCAAGACTTAACTATTCAGCCTAATTGGCCTGGGATTTTTATCGACTTTTTAGCCTCTCCCCAGGAGCTCACAAAGTTTCAGGTGGGCTGCACAGTGTATATATTGTGATATACAAGGTATCACAATTGTGTGGGACAGGCTAGATAGACCGGAGGCTCTTTTTCTGTCTGTCATTGCTTGTATGTGTTTCTACCCCTCCATGGCCTCACTCCTGTAACCTCCTCCGGCCCTACGACCCTCCAAGATCTCTGCCTTCCTACAATTCTGCCCTCTGGGTCCTTAATATTCCACAGCACCAAGGCGTTCAGAAAAGATAGGGAAGGAAAAAGGGCAGGTGATTAGGGAAGATGTTGTAGCATTGGAAAGGGAGGATGTTCTTGAGGGAGCAAAGACAGGATCCATGTGGATGGAGTTGAGGAGCAAAAAGGATCTGATCACCCTACTGGGGTTATTCTATTGGCCCCCAAATGGTGAGAGAGAGAGATTGAAAAGCAAGTCTGTAGGGAAATGCAAGGGATGCGCAAGAACAATAGCGTGGTGATACTGGGGGACTTTAATTATCCAAATATCGATTGGGATAATGTTAAAGGGAAAGAATTTCTGAAATGGTTGTTTTTCAGAGTGGAGGATGGCAGACAGTGGTGTTCCCCAAGGGTCAGTGCCAGGACCACTGATTTACTGAATTACTTGGATATTGGAATACAGGATAAAATGTCAAAATTTGCCAATGATACCAAACTTGGAAGTGTGGCAGACAGTGAGGATGATATCAATCGACTGTAACAGGACATAGATAGGCTAGCAGAATGGGCAGACAAGTGGCAGATGGAATTTAATACAGAGAGGTGTGAGGTGATGTATTTTGGCAGAAGGGATAGGGAGAGGCAAGATAGACTTAATGGCGGAGTGCTAAAGAGCGTATATGGACAGAGGGACCTGGGGCTTCATGTGCATCCATCTTTGAAGGTGGCCGAACACATCGAGAAAGTTGTTAAGTAAAGCATATGGAATCTTGGGCTTCATAAAAAGAGGCAGTGAGTGCAAAAGCAGGGAAGTTATGCTAAACCTTTATAAAGCTCTGGTTAGGCACCAACTGGAGTACTGCATCCAGTTCTGGTCACCACACTTTAGGAAGGATGTGAGGGTTCTTGAGAGGGTGCAGAGGAGATTTACCAGAATGGTTCCAGGGATGGGGGATTTTAGTTACAAGGTTAGGTTGGAGAAGCTGGGGTTGTTCTCCCCAAAGCAAAGAGATTGAGGGGAGATTTGATAGAGGTGTACAAGATTATGACACGTAGACAAAGAAAAGATGTTCCCATTAGTTGATGGTACAAGGACTATGGGATACAGATTGAGGGTTTTGGGCAAGAGATGCAGGGGGGATGTGAGGAAGAACATTTTTACACAGCAAGTGGTAATGACCTGGAACCCGCTGCCTACTGGGGTGGTGGAAGTGGAGACGATGAATGATTTCAGAAGGAAATTGGATGGGCACTTGAAGGGAATAAACTTCCAGGGCTACGGGGATAGAGCGGGGTGGGAGCGGGACTGACTGGATCGCTCTTCAGCAAGCTGGCATGGACCCGATTGGCCTTGGGCGGGAAGACCCACCTCCAAGAGCTGCCGGCCAATCAGCGGGCCGGTGGTTCTTAACGCTAGCAGCGCCACTGGGAGTGGTGGGCCACTGCTGGGACTGCACCCAGCCAACAGAAGCAAGAGGGACGGCGACGTTTCTACTTGACCAGAACGAGGTATCGATGCAGAAAGGAATCGAAGGATAGGGTGAGATGGAGAGGGGGTGGGAGGAGGCTCGTGTGGAGCAGAAACACCAGCACGGAGCAGATGGGCCGAATGGCCTGTTTCTGTGCTGGAAATACTTTGTAATAATTTGACATGGACATAATGTTCAACCTTCCCGTCTTTATGTTCGAACCTTACCTGCGATAGTTTGATTATTGCAGAGGTCAGATTGACAGCAGCTATCAGCCAGGTTCACTGAGAATGTGCCGCTTCTAAAGGACAATCGCCCAGTACAGTTCCCACACCCCCTAATGACCAACTCATTGGAATGTCCAGCTGTGAAAATACAAATACAACCAGGCACTTTATTCAGTTAAGGTCCCAACACAGTTCATGCCTGGTAATGTCGATGTTCCGCACAGACGAACCTCCCTCCCACCTGACTTCATTTAACCCCTGTGGGGGCACATTTCCAGTCCACAAAAAGTCACTTTGATGATTTTATCTGTCATGCTTTCTCAGTTGTTAAATATCACTGAGAGTGGACGTGCAATAAATTTCAGAACAGATCCCAATGACACTGCACTTACAGGTTGTTTCCATTGGTGACACTGTCGCTCACCTGTACCACTGATAGAATTGTACACCATACAGCATAGAATGAGGCCATTCAGCCCCTCCTACCTGTGCCAGCTCAATCTTTCATAGACGTTTACAGCACAGAAAGAGGCCATTCAGCCCCTCATGTCCGTGCCAGTCGACAAGTAGCCGTCCAGACTAATCCCACTTTACAGTTCCTGGCCAGCAGCCTTTACTGGTGCTCTTCCCCCGTTACCCCAAACCCCGTTTACTGGAGCCCCTCCCCCATTCACCTCATTTACTGGAGCCCCTCCACCAATCACCCCATTTACTGGAGACCCTCCCACAATCCCCCATTTACTGGAGACCCTCCCCAATCCCCCATTTACTGGAGACCCTCCCACAATCCCCCATTTACTGGAGACTGTCCCCCATTCACCCCATTTACTGGAGACCCTCCCACAATCCCCCATTTACTGGAGACCCTCCCCAATCCCCCATTTACTGGAGACCCTCCCACAATCCCCCATTTACTGGAGACCCTCCCCAATCCCCCATTTACTGGAGACTGTCCCCCAATCCCCCATTTACTGGAGACCTTCCCACAATCCCCCATTTACTGGAGACCCTCCCCAATCCCCCATTTACTGGAGACTGTCCCCCAATCCCCCATTTACTGGAGACCTTCCCTCAATCCCCCATTTACTGGAGACCCTCCCCAATCCCCCATTTACTGGAGACCCTCCCACAATCCCCCATTTACTGGAGACCCTCCCCAATCCCCCATTTACTGGAGACTGTCCCCCAATCCCCCATTTACTGGAGACCTTCCCTCAATCCCCCATTTACTGGAGACCCTCCCCAATCCCCCATTTACTGGAGACCCTCCCACAATCCCCCATTTACTGGAGACCCTCCCCAATCCCCCATTTACTGGAGACCCTCCCACAATCCCCCATTTACTGGAGACCCTCCCCAATCCCCCATTTACTGGAGACTGTCCCCCATTCACCCCATTTACTGGAGACCCTCCCACAATTCCCCATTTACTGGAGACCCTCCCCAATCCCCCATTTACTGGAGACCCTCCCACAATCCCCCATTTACTGGAGACCTTCCCTCAATCCCCCATTTACTGGAGACCCTCCCCAATCCCCCATTTACTGGAGACCTTCCCTCAATCCCCCATTTACTGGAGACCCTCCCCAATCCCCCATTTACTGGAGACCTTCCCTCAATCCCCCATTTACTGGAGACCCTCCCCAATCCCCCATTTACTGGAGACCTTCCCTCAATCCCCCATTTACTGGAGACCCTACCCAATCCCCCATTTACTGGAGACCCTCCCACAATCCCCCATTTACTGGAGACCCTCCCCAATCCCCCATTTACTGGAGACTGTCCCCCAATCCCCCATTTACTGGAGACCTTCCCTCAATCCCCCATTTACTGGAGACTGTCCCCCAGTCCCCCATTTACTGGAGACCTTCCCTCAAACCCCCATTTACTGGAGACCCTCCCCAATCCCCCATTTACTGGAGACTGTCCCCCAATCCCCCATTTACTGGAGACCTTCCCTCAATCCCCCATTTACTGGAGACCCTCCCCAATCCCCCATTTACTGGAGACTGTCCCCCAATCCCCCATTTACTGGAGACCTTCCCTCAATCCCCCATTTACTGGAGACCTTCCCTCAATCCCCCATTTACTGGAGACCCTCCCACAATCCCCCATTTACTGGAGACCCTCCTCAATCCCCCATTTACTGGAGACCTTCCCTCAATCCCCCATTTACTGGAGACCCTCCTCAATCCCCCATTTACTGGAGACTGTCCCCCAATCCCCCATTTACTGGAGACCTTCCCTCAATCCCCCATTTACTGGAGACCCTCGCCAATCCCCCATTTACTGGAGACCGTCCCCCAATCCTCCATTTTCTGGAGCCCTTCCCTCAATCCCCCATTTACTGGAGACCATCCACCAATCCCCCATTTACTGGAGCCCCTCCCCCAATCCCCCAATTATTGGAGACCCTCCCCCCAATCCCCCATTTACTGGAGACCGTTCCCCAATCCTCCATTTTGTGGAGCCCTTCCCTCAATTCTCCATTTATTGCAGACCCTCCCCAATCCCCCATTTACTGGAGACCCTCCCAATCCCCCATTTACTGGAGACCCTCCCCCAATCTCCCACTTACTAGAGCCCTTCCCCCAATCCCCCATTTACTGGAGACCCCGCCCCCAATACCATTTACTGGAGCCCTTCCCTCAATCCCCCATTTACTGCAGACCCTCCCCAATCCCCCATTTACTGGAGCCCCTCCCCCAATCTCCCATTTACTGGAGACCCTCCCCAATCCCCCATTTACTGGAGACCCTCCCACAATCCCCCATTTACTGGAGACCGTCCCCCAATCCTCCATTTACTGGAGCCCTTCCCTCAATCCCCCATTTACTGGAGACTGTCCCCCAATCCCCCATTTACTGGAGACCTTCCCTCAATCCCCCATTTACTGGAGACCCTACCCAATCCCCCATTTACTGGAGACCCTCCCCAATCTCCTATTTACTGGAGACCGTCCCCCAATCCTCCATTTACTGGAGCTCTTCCCTCAATCCCCCATTTACTGGAGACCCTCCCCAATCCCCCATTTACTGGAGACCGTCCCCCAATCCTCCATTTACTGGAGCCCTTCCCTCAATCCCCCATTTACTGGAGACCGTCCCCCAATCCCCCATTTACTGGAGACCGTCCCCCAATCCCCCATTTACTGGAGACCGTCCCCCAATCCTCCATTTACTGGAGACCTTCCCTCAATCCCCCATTTACTGGAGACCGTCCCCCAATCCCCCATTTACTGGAGCCCCTCCCCCAATCCCCCATTTACTGGAGCCCCTTCCCAAATGCCCCCATTTACTGGTCCATTTTGCGGTCATTTTGAAATTCCCATGGTTGTGTTAAATTCCTTCCATGGCCTCACCCACTCCCTCTCTCTGTAACCTCCTCTAGTCCTGGAACCCTCCGAGATCTCCATACTCCTCTAATCCTGGCCTCTTGAGTATCCCTCTGATTTTAATCACTCTACTATTGGTAGCCGTGTCTTCAGCTGCCTGGACCCTCAGCTCTGGAATTCTGTCTCTAAACCTCCCCACCTCTCTACCTCCTCCTTTCAGATTCTGCTTAATACGCTAAGCTTTTGGTGATCTGTCTTAATATCCCCTTATGTGAGCTGGTGCCAAACTTTGGGACATTTCACTATGTTAAAGTTGCTACATAAATACAATTTGTTGTTGGTACGTTATCAGATGCTTTATGCATGTGTATCTAATGCAGGATTGTCCAACATATGGCCCATGGGCCAGGATCTGACCTGCCAGAGGTTTTCATCTGGCCTGCAGATGTAAACTGTACTAGGGCATTCCTCATCCTCTCCAGGGGTCTGTGACTGGAGATGAGAAATTTTCCACTGGCTTCTTCTTGCAGACCAGCTATTTAAAAAAATCGCAAGTCAGTTTCACAGCTGACAGGGGCTGATATCGGGAGAAGCCGTTTCCCAACTTCAGACACATTCGGGGTTTTCCGCTAGATTTTTTACAAAAAAATCTGAACCCGCTGGAAAATCCCGAATCTGTCCAAAGTTTAGAAATGGCTTCCCGCTTTCTGCAACTGTCAGAAAGAGAGAGAAAGAGGGGGACAGAGAAAGAGAGGGGGGACAGAAAGAGAGGCGGGGGACAGAGACGGGGAGAGAGGGGGGGACACAGAGAGGAGGGGACACAGAGAGGAGGGGACACAGAGTGCGGGGATGACACAGAGAGGGGGGAGCACACAGAGGACGGAACACAGAGAGAGAGACAACAGACAGAAAGAGAGGAGGAGTGAGAGTGATCAAGATCACTCGTGACAGAATGACATCTAACTGGAATACTCACCATCGCAACAAGTGTGCAGGCAAATATTGAGCACTTGTGCAAGTAAAAAAATGCCAGGTATCTCACTAAATCAGTGTCCAACATAGTGAAGAGAAAGTCAATAAATTAATCTCATTTAAAGCTTCTTCACAAAAATGCCCA
Organism: Heterodontus francisci; assembly: GCF_036365525.1. NCBI lineage: Eukaryota > Metazoa > Chordata > Chondrichthyes > Heterodontiformes > Heterodontidae > Heterodontus > Heterodontus francisci. The sequence goes on along the minus strand of NC_090409.1, from coordinate 36,528,981 downwards.
TTTGTAGTTTTAGTTAATCATAAGATAAATTTTTAGCACCTTAATCTTTCTGAAATTGTTTCCCCAGACTCCTATGTCAGGAAAAAATTGTAATGTGCCCCCCAAACCCCAGGCGAAAAGCTCCAATGCCTGGGTTATTTACCATTGACTTCTTTGAGGTAGAATGACTTGCAGCTTGACGAGGTGCACTGTATTGTCAGGGGTTGGCAACTTCCAGGCGTCCCGCTACAAGAATGACATTGCAATCCTTAAGTAGAATGAAAATAGGATATTAGACTCAATGACTCAACACAGTCGAACTGACTACCCAATGTACCCCATGCCTGTAATTGGTACCTGGGAGGGTTGTCTCATTGTTGCACAGGCTCTCCTTGCAGCAATGGAAGTCAGAAGATGTCTGTACTCCAAAGTTGTTGACTTGGGGGGATCGACAATTGCTCTCGGATGCACAGCCTTTTCTGACAATGTATTTCCCAGCTGTTGGTAACAGAAGCGTACAGGTTACTCCCAGCCTGTCTGATGTGTAAAATTATATCGCCTGTCCCTGAAATCAAATCACAGCTCAAATTGGAACTTCTATCTATTCAAAACACAAGACAAATTTCAAAGACTCGGATCCGGAGTTCAGATCAGCTTGATGCATACAAGACAAGAGTCGCCTTTCCCTGCTGCTCCCAAACGTACTCAGAATCTACAGCCCAGCAACAGGCCATTCGGCCCCTCAGCTCAATGCTGTCGTTTATGCTCCGCAAGAGACTCCTCCCATGTTACTTCATCGAAGCCTATCAGCATGTCCTCCCTTCCTTCCTTTTGTGCAGACCGATTTCCGACCTGAAATGAATTTGGTCATGTTTCAACTCCTCCATCCTGTACACCCCGCCATATCTCTAGAACCTCCTCCAGCCCCTACAACCCTCCCTGTCTCTGTAACCTCCTCCAGCCCCAACAACCCTCCCTATCTCTGTAACCTCCTCCAGACCCGACACCCCTCCCTATCTCTGTAACCTCCTCCAGCCCCTACAACCCTCCCTATCTCTGTAACCTCCTCCAGACCCGACACCCCTCCCTATCTCTGTAACCTCCTCCAGCCTCAACAACCCTCCCTATCTCTGTAACCTCCTCCAGCCCCTACACCCCTCCCTATCTCTGTAACCTCCTCCAGCCCCTACACCCCTCCCTATCTCTGTAACCTCCTCCAGCCCCTACACCCCTCACTATATCTGTAACCTCCTCCAGACCCGACACCCCTCCCTATCTCTGTAACCTCCTCCAGCCCCTACACCCCACCCTATCTCTGTAACCTCCTCCAGACCCTACACCCCACCCTATCTCTGTAACCTCCTCCAGCCCCTACACCCCTCACTATCTCTGTAACCTCCTCCAGCCCCTACACCCCTCATTATCTCTGTAACCTCCTCCAGCCCCTACACCCCTCACTATCTCTGTAACCTCCTCCAGCCCCTACACCCCTCCCTATCTCTGTAACCTCCTCCAGCCCCGACACCCCTCATTATCTCTGTAACCTCCTCCAGACCCTACAACCCACCCTATCTTTGTAACCTCATCCCGCCCCGACAACATGCCTTATCTCTGCAACCTCCTCCAGACCCTGGAACCCTCCCTATCCCTGTAACCTCCTACAGCCCCTTCACCCGTCCCTATCTCTGTAACTCCTCCAGCACCTACACCCCTCCCTATCTCTGTAACCTCCTCCAGCCCCTACACCCCTCCCTAGTTCTGTAACCTTCTCCACACCCTACAACCCTCGTTATCTCTGTAACCTCCTCCAGCCCTGCACCCCTCCCTATCTCTGTAGCCTCCTCCAGCCCTGACAACCCTCCCTATCTCTGTAATCTCCTGCAGCCCCTACACCCCTCCCTATCTCTGTAACCTCCTCCAGACCCTTCACCCCTCCCTATCTCTGTCACCTCCTCCAGCCCCTGCACCCCTCCCTATCCCTGTAACCTCATCAGCCCCAACAACTCTCCCTATTTCTGTAATGTCCTCAAGCCCCTACACCCCTCCCTATTTCTGTAACCTCCTCCAGACCCTAGAACCCTCCCTATCTCTGTAACCTCCTCCAGCCCTGCACCCCTCCCTATCTCTGTAACCTCCTCCAGCCCCGACATCCCTCCCAATCTCTGTAACCTTCTCCACACCCTCAACCCTCCCTATCTCTGTCACCTCCTCCAGCCCTGCACCCCTCCCTATCTCTGTAACCTCCTCCAGCCCCTGCAACCCTCCCTATCTCTGTAACCTTCTCCACACCCTACAACCCTCCCTTATCTCTGTAACCTCCTCCAAACCCTACAACCCTCCCTATCTCTGTAACCTCCTCCAAACCCTACAATCGTCCCTAGCTCTGTAACCTCCTCCAGCCCCTGCAACCCTCCCTATCTCTGTAACCCCCCTCCAGCCCCTACAACCCTCCGAGATCTCTGCGCTCCTCCAATTCCGGCCTCTTGCCCATCCCCCGATTCCCATCGCTCCACCATTGGCGGCCGTGCCTTCAGCTGCCTGGGGCGCTAAGCTCTGGATTTCCCTCCCTAAACCTCTCCGCCTCTCTCTCTCCTCCTTCAGGACGCTCCATAAAAACCGACCTCTTTGACTGATTCGCTTCGGTTGAAGTCAAGGGGTCAAAATTCCCATGACAGCTCTTTGTTAAGAATCTTAGAGTGATTTCTGGATTCCTGGTTCACGCCATCCTCACAAATAAACCTGAGATATCATTTCATAACTAACGCCACAATTTGATTTACATTCATCTCCCTGTTTTCACCAAGCGAGGAGCCTCCCCTAACAACCAAGAGACATTTTCACTCTTAATGTTACATCCTAGCTCATAAACTTACTATCGAATTGTGGAACAGATACATGGATGCAACGATTTTGAATCCCGACACATTTCAGAACACTTGTACTGCTGGAGCAGGTTGCAGCAGAATCATTATTGCACCCAAAGCATTCCAGGCCATTCAGTGTTGTGTCCTCATTCACTGAAATATAAGCACAGAATATTAAGGATCCCTAAAGCATTGACTTGGACATTGACCGGGTTTCTAAATGTCATTAAGAAGCAATCAATCAGTCAGAAGCAACAGAAAGAGGCCATTCAGCCCATTGTGTCTGTGTCAGCCTTTTTCCCCCAGCCCAGCAAATTGGCCCCTTTTTGCAAATGTACTGCATCCGACGGTGCTGATCGGGTTAACGTGTTTATAACCTTACCTTGATGTCTCAGATCATTACACAGGTCAGAACGACAGCAATTGAATCCTAGAAACTGTGCAAAAGAACCAACATTGAAGGAAGAGGGTTCAGAACAATTTCCACAGTCTTTGACAAACAGGCTAGAATTTCTTGCACCTGAAAACAGACAGAATTTGGTCAGTTTCAACCCAATATACAAACCACTCCATCTATCATCCATCCATCCGTCTGTATCTATCTATCTATCTATCTATCCATCCATCCGTCTGTATCTCTACCTCTGCTGGTACAGAACTTGAGTATTGCTGAAACCTGAGACATTTTGCCGAAGCTTTTCGTCTTGCACTCATCAGGACAGTTTTCAAGAATGCCAATGTAATACCATTGCGCTTGTTTCAGCTGAACAAAATAAGTGCCAGCCATTCGCTCGTTCATTCCTCAGGGCAATGCCTTGACCAATCAGAGTCAAGCTGCCTGGTTTAAATTGCAAACAAAGCTTGGCAGTTAACTGTCAGTCACCATAAACTGGTGCATTGCCCATAGCAACGCCTCGACCAATCTGAGTCCATTTGTCAACCAATCAGCTCTCTCTTCTCATGCAGTGTAAAGTTGTTGTTTTCCCTTGCATTGGTACTCTTGCTAATTGTCCTGATGAATGCAAGACGGAAAGCTTTGACAAAATTTCTGTTTTCATCAATACCCAAGGCTCTCTCTCTCTAACCATCTATCTACCTGTCTATCTCTCTATCTGTGTACCAGTCTATCTCTCTATCTGTGTACCTGTCCATCTCTCTATCTGTGTACCTGTCTATTTCTCTATCTATCTACCTGTCTATCTCTCTATCTGTGTACCTGTCTATTTCTCTATCTGTGTACCTGTCTATCTCTCTATCTATCTACCTGTCTATCTCTCTATCTGTGTACCTGTCTATCTCTCGATCTATGTACCTGTCTATCTCTCTATCTGTGTACCTGTCTATCTCTCTATCTATCTACCTGTCTATCTCTCTATCTTTCCACTATCATCCCCTTGCTGTGTTACAAGGAGTTAATGTTATTTGGAGAAGTTCTCACCATTTGTCTGTGTGATGAAGACAGTTCTACAGTTCAGGTTCAGAGCTGGATTGCAAACCACTTCCTGCTGGGTACAGTTTCCTGTTGGACTCACACAACTGAAACATTTCAGAGCTGAGGCTGTAACAGAGGAAACAAGGAGAAATAATCAGCTCCTGTTGCAGCCGCCTTGAACAGACCGAGTGTGTGTGTCTGGGAATCGGGCACTTCGGGAGAGCCCAGGATGTCCCAGACGAAGACGTTTCAAATGACGATAGCATAGGTTTGAAGTGCAGCCTAAAGGCTGCTACCCAACCCAAACCCGACGGGAACTGACGGGTCCCGATGACATGTGTCGGATTCGGGTCGGGTCGCACTTCCGAGTACGGCATTCAGGCTCGGGTCGGGTCGGGTCGGGTCGGGTCAGGCCAGGCCGAGTTGAACACGCTCTATCACTACCTCTGGTAAGTGGCTCCAATGTTAACGCAATTTTTGGACTGGAAAGATGGTTTTGTTACAGTTATTTTCAGCTCGAGCAGATCAGCAACAAAGTGAAAAACGGACGGTCGGGTCGGGTGCGGGAAAAAATGAAAGGACTCGAGCCGGGTCGGATGTGGTTCTGTCGGACTCGGGTCGGGTTTCGTTTGCAGACCCGAGCTGGCCTTTAGCCTGGATTATATGCTCAAATCTCTGGAGTAGAACTTTAAAACCACAACCTTCTGACTAAAAGACAATAGATCTACTCACTGAGTCACAGCTGACACCTGTCACAGTATCAACATCCTGTGGGTTACCATTGACCAGAAACTGAACTGGAGTAGCCATATAAATACAGTGGCTACAAGAGCAGGTCAGAGGCTGGGAATCCTGAGGCGAGTAACTCACCTCCTGACTCCCCAAAGCCTGTCCATCATCTACAAGGCACAAGTCAGGAGTGTGATGGAATACTCTCCACTTGCCTGGATGGGTACAGCTCCAACAACACTCAAGAAGCTCGACACCATCCAGGACAAAGCAGCCCGCTTGATTGGCACCCCATCCACAAACATTCACTCCCTCCACCACCGACACACAGTGGCAGCAGTGTGTACCATCTACAAGATGCACTGCAGCAACTCACCAAGGCTCCTTAGACAGCACCTTCCAAACCCGCGACCTCTACCACCTAGAAGGACAAGGGCAGCAAATGCATGGGAACACCACCACCTGCAAGTTCCCCTCCAAGTCACACACCATCCTGACTTGGAACTATATCGCCGTTCCTTCACTGTCGCTGGGTCAAAATCCTGGAACTCCCTTCCTAACATCACTGTGGGTGCACCTACCCCACACGGACTGCAGTGGTTCAAGAAGGCAGCTCACCACCACCTTCTCAAGAGTGGGGATAATGGGTAAGTACTCCGATTGGCAGGATGTGACTAGTGGTGCCCCGCAGGGATCTGTGTTGGGGCCTCAATTATTCACATTATTCATTAATGACTTGGATGATAGCATAGTAAGTCATATATCCAAATTTGCTGATGATACAAAGTTAGGCGGCATTGTAGACAGTCTAGATGATAGCATAAAATTGCAAGGAGATATTGACAGACTAGGTGAGTGGGCAAAACTGTGACTGATGGATTTCAATGTGGGCAAGTGTGAGATTATCCATTTTGGACCAAAAAGGATAGAGCAGGGTACTTTCTAAATGGGAAGAGGTTAAGTACAGTGGATGTCCAAAGAGACTTGGGGGTTCAGGTGCATAGATCTTTAAAATGCCACGAGCAAGTGTAGAAAATAATCAAAAAGGCTAATGGAATGCTAGCCTTTATATCTAGAGGATTGGTGTATAAAGACACAGAGGTTATGCTGCAGCTGTACAAAACCCTGGTTAGACCCCACTTGGAGTACTGTGAGCAGTTCTGGGCACCACACCTTAGGAAGGATATATTGGCCTTGGAGGGAGTGCAACGTAGGTTTACAAGAATGATACCTGGACTACAGGGGTTAAGTTACGAGGAGAGATTACACAAATTAGGCCTGCTTTCACTAGAATTTAGAAGATATTAAGGGATTTGGGCCAAAGGCAGGTACATGGAGTTAGGCCACGGATCAGCCATGATCTCATTGAATGGCGGGACAGGCTCGAGGGGCTGAATGGCCTACTCCTATTCCTATCTTCCTATGTTCCTGTGTTCCTAATTAGGGATGAGCAATAGATGCTGGCCCAGCCAGTGACACCCACATCCCAAAAAGGAGTTAATAAAGAACCCGCATATCAGTGGCAAATGAGCATTAGTTCAACACACCACATATGGGAATGGGATACTATTTATATATATATATATATATATATGTGTGTGTGGGTGGGTGGGTGTGAGATGCAACTACCTAATAATTGTATTGAAATAATCAGTCTGAAAGTGATTAATAAATGACCCATTTCATAAAAAGTCTCAACTTCAGTCACCAGAACATATATGATGAAAATGACTTCACATTTCCTTGATCTTTGAATGATCTCCTGCAGGCCAGAGACACAAACCTCTTCTCCTCAGCGCTCCACAGTCAGTGTCCGAGTGGGATGAGGAAGGCTACACCCAGAAACCGATCTCCTATTTCCTTGTCTGCTTGCCAAGGTGGTTTCCCTTCCATTGCAATGAAACTCAATTGACATTGGACTGTCCCACCTCACTCCCCCAGAGCCTGGGCTGGCTATTGGACATGATCATCAGACTCTTGCTGTCTTGAGATGATGCGGGGGTGGGGGAGGGGACCATTGCGATTAAACTCCCGTTAGGCCTTCCCTCACAAAACATTGCTTAAAGTTAAAGCCAAAAGATAAATCCCCCTGGTAAGGATGAATCTATTTTTATTTGGAATTTGTTGTCCAACCTGTTGCAGAAAGACAGGATTGGCTCAGTTTCAAGTCCATATTTCTCATCTGTGATGGATCTCAACCAACTCAGTGACTCCACCTTATTATTTCTGGAAAGTCCCTCGATAAAGTGTTGCATTTAAATCTCGTTTGGGATTTTACAAGTGCTCATGAAACACGTAGGATTGCAAAAGATGAGGTTGCAAGGAAAACCCAGCCCTGAGATCACCTGAGATCCACCTTGTTCTAGGATCGGCAGTATTTAAGCACAGGCTGAATAAAATCATTGAGTAATACATTTCTGAAGAAGACCATTACACCCATCGTGGCTGTGTCATGCTTTTGGTCGGGCTGTCTAATTCATGCCACTCTTCTGCCCTTTCCACACGCGCCTGTGAATTTTTTACCCTTTGAAGTATTGGTCCAGGAAGGATCTGACGGGGAGGTCCCTTCTCACCACCAGACAAGTTATGTCTTGGTGCTTGTTTGAAAGTTCTGGTGATGAGGCATTCCGCCAATTGAGTTTGATGGTCTGCTCGGGGGAACCATCCGACCGGACCCACCATCTCCTTTTCCCGTCGGGCCTTGAGGACATTCCGTGCAGACCACTGCCTGATGGACTGGTGGTCAAAGGTGTTTTTCTGCACAAACTTTTCCAGGTGGCTGCAGTTGGGGAAGAGACCACTGTTCACCTCCTTCTGGAATGTGTCTTTGTAAAGCAGTTGTGGAAAGAGATGCAGTGGTTTTTGTCGAGGTTCATCCCAAGCAGCTCCATAATGCAAGACTCAGTGCTCTACGGGCTGTTCTCGGGGATGCACACTGAGATAAACATCAACTGCTCAGTGATGCTCAGTTTGGGTTCCGCCAGGGCCACTCAGCTCCTGACCTCGTTACAGCCTTGGTTCAAACATGGACAAAAGAGCTGAACTCCAGAGCTGAAAACCAGCCCAGTGTGTGTAGAGTGAGAGAGACAGAGAGGAAGGGTTACTGAGGGAGATGAGGAGGGTTACTGAGTGGGATGAGTTGGGTTATTGAGGGGGATGGGAGGGTTACTGAGGAGGGTTACTGAGGGGGATGAGGAGGGTTACTGAGGGGGATGAGGAGGGTTACTGAGTGGGATGAGGAAGGTAACTGAGGGGGATGAGGAGGGTTACTGAGTGGGATGAGGAAGGTAACTGAGGGGGATGAATTGGCTTACTGAGGGTATGAGGTAAATGTGAGGTAATGCATTTTGGAAGGTCTAATGCAGGTGGGAAGTATACAGTAAATGGCAGAACCCTTAGGAGTATTGACAGGCAGAGAGATCTGGGCGTACAAGTCCACAGGTCACTGAAAGTGGCAACGCAGGTGGATAAGGTGGTCAAGAAGGCATACGGCATGCTTGCCTTCATCGGTCAGGGCATAGAGTATAAAAACTGGCAAGTCATGCTGCAGCTGTACAGAACTTTAGTTAGGCCACACTTAAAATATTGCGTGTAATTCTGATCGCCACACTACCAGAAGGACGTGGAGGCTTTGGAGAGGGTACAGAAGAGGTTTACCAGGATGTTGCCTGGTCTGGAGGGCATTAGCTATGAGGAGAGGTTGGATAAACTTGGATTGTTTTCATTGGAACGACGGAGGTGGAGGGGTGACATGATAGAGATTTACAAAGTTATGAGCGGCACGGACAGAGTGGATAGTCAGAAGCTTTTTCCCAGGGTGGAAGAGTCAGTTACTAGGGGACATAGGTTTAAGGTGAGAGGGGCAAAGTTTAGAGGGGATGTACGAGGCAAGTTCTTTACACAGAGGGTGGTGAGTGCCTGGAACTTGCTGCCGGGGGAGGTGGTGGAAGCAGGTCCCATAGAGACATTTAAGAGGCATCTTGACAAATACATGATTAGGATGGGAATAGAGGGATATGGACCCCGGATGTGCAGAAGGTTTTAGTTTAGGCAGCATCAAGTTCGGCGCAGGCTTGGAGGGCCGAATGGCCTGTTCCTGTGCTGTACTGTTCTTTGTTCTTTGAGGAGGGTTCCTGAGGGGGATGAGGAGGGTTACTGAGGGGAATGAGGGGGGATACTGAGGGGGATGCGGAGGGTTTCTGAGGGGGATAGGTTGGGTTACCGAGGGGGCTGAGTTGGGTTACTGAGGGGGATGAGGAGGGTTACTGAGGGAGATGAGGTGGGTTACTGAGGGTATGAGGAAGGTCACTGTGGAGTGTTTGGACCGAGGCAGGAGGAATGCGCTGTTAATTCAGTCCCGATTCTCCACAGATCACAACATTTTCTTTAAAATTTCCTACTTGTGGAAGCAATCACAGACATTATTTACCACAGAACAGAACACAGTAACCAGATTCCTTTACTGAACAAGACAATTAACAGTTTCTTAACCAGATCACTCAATCCCCAATGGGAGATATCTCTCACTCTGTAATAATACACAGGAACACTCAATCCCCAATGGGAGATATCACTCACTCTGTAATAATACACAGGAACACTCATTCCCCAATGGGAGATATCACTCACTCTGTAATAATACACAGGAACACTCAATCCCCAATAGGAGATGTCACTCACTCTATAACAATACACAGGAACACTCAATCCCCAATGGGAGATATCACTCACTCTGTAATAATACACAGGAACACTCAATCCCCAATGGGAGATATCTCTCACTCTGTAATAATACACAGGAACACTCAATCCCCAATGGGAGATATCACTCACTCTGTAATAATACACAGGAACACTCAATCCCCAATGGGAGATATCACTCACTCTGTAATAATACACAGGAACACTCAATTCCCAATGGGAAATATCACTCACTCTGTAATAATTCACAGGAACACTCAATCCTCAATGGGAGATATCACTCACACTGGAATAATACACAGGATCACTCAATCCCCAATGGGAGATATCACTCACTCTGTAATAATACACAGGAACACTCAATCCCCAATGGGAGATATCACTCACTCTGTAATAATAGACAGGAACACTCAATCCCCAGTGGGAGATATCACTCACTCTGTAATAATACACAGGAACACTCAATCCCCAATGGGAGATATCACTCACTCTGTAATAATACACAGGAACACTCAATCCCCAATGGGAGATATCACTCACTCTGTAATAATACACAGGAACACTCAATCCCCAATGGGAGATATCACTCACTCTGTAATAATACACAGGATCACTCAATTCCCAATGGGAGATATCACTCACTCTGTAATAATACACAGGAACACTCAATCCCCAATGGGAGATATCACTCACTCTGTAATAATACACAGGAACACTCAATCCCCAGTGGGAGATATCACTCACTCTGTAATAATACACAGGATCACTCAATCCCCAATGGGAGATATCACTCACTCTGTAATAATACACAGGATCACTCAATTCCCAATGGGAGATATCACTCACTCTGTAATAATACACAGGAACACTCAATCCCCAATGGGAGATATCACTCACTCTGTAATAATACACAGGATCACTCAATTCCCAATGGGAGATATCACTCACTCTGTAATAATACACAGGATCACTCAATCCCCAATGGGAGATATCACTCACTCTGTAATAATACACAGGAACACTCAATCCCCAATGGGAGATATCACTCACTCTGTAATAATACACAGGAACACTCAATCCCCAATGGGAGATATCACTCACTCTGTAATAATACACAGGATCACTCAATCCCCAATGGGAGATATCACTCACTCTGTAATAATACACAGGAACACTCAATCCCCAATGGGAGATATCACTCACTCTGTAATAATACACAGGATCGCTCAATTCCCAATGGGAGATATCACTCACTCTGTAATAATACACAGGAACACTCAATCCCCAATGGGAGATATCACTCACTCTGTAATAATACACAGGAACACTCAATCCTCAATGGGAGATATCACTCACTCTGTAATAATACACAGGAACACTCAATCCTCAATGGGAGATATCTCTCACTCTGTAATAATACACAGGAACACTCAATCCCCAATGGAGATATCACTCACTCTGTAATAATACACAGGATCACTCAATCCTCAATGGGAGATATCACTCACTCTGTAATAATACACAGGAACACTCAATCCCCAATGGGAGATATCACTAACTCTGTAATAATACACAGGAACACGCAATCCTCAATGGGTGATATCACTCACTCTGTAATAATGCACAGGAACACTCAATCCCCGATGGGAGATATCACTCACTCTGTAATAATACACAGGAACACTCATCCCCGATGGGAGATATCACTCACTCTGTAATAATACACAGGAACACTCAATCCCCAATGGGAGATATCACTCACTCTGTAATAATACACAGGAACACTCAATCCCCGATGGAGATATCACTCACTCTGTAATAATACACAGGAACACTCAATCCCCAATGGGAGATATCACTCACTCTGTAATAATACACAGGAACACTCAATCCCAATGGGAGATATCACTCACTCTGTAATAATACACAGGAACACTCAATTCCCAATGGGAGATATCACTCACTCTGTAATAATACACAGGAACACTCAATCCCAATGGGAGATATCACTCACTCTGTAATAATACACAGGAACACTCAATCCCCAATGGGAGATATCACTCACTCTGTAATAATACACAGGAACACTCAATCCCCAATCGGAGATATCACTCACTCTGTAATAATACACAGGAACACTCAATCCTCAATCGGAGATATCACTCACTCTGTAATAATACACAGGAACACTCAATCCCAATGGGAGATATCACTCACTCTGTAATAATACACAGGATCACTCAATCCTCAATGGGAGATATCACTCACTCTGTAATAATACACAGGAACACTCAATCCTCAATGGGAGATATCACTCACTCTGTAATAATACACAGGAACACTCAATCCCCAATGGGAGATATCACTCACTCTGTAATAATACACAGGAACACTCAATCCTCAATGGGAGATATCACTCTTTGATAAAACACAGGAACACTCAATCCCCAATGGGAGATATCACTCACTCTGTAATAATACACAGGAACACTCAATCCCAATGGGAGATATCACTCACTCTTTGATAAAACACAGGATCACTCAATCCCCAATGGGAGATATCACTCACTCTGTAATAATACACAGGAACACTCAATCCCCAATGGGAGATATCACTCACTCTGTAATAATACACAGGAACACTCAATCCCCAATGGGAGATATCACTCACTCTTTGATAAAACACAGGAACACTCAATCCCCAATGGGAGATATCACTCACTCTGTAATAATACACAGGAACACTCCATCCCCAATGGGAGATATCACTCACTCTTTGATAAAACACAGGAACACTCAATCCCCAATGGGAGATATCACTCACTCTGTAATAATACACAGGAACACTCAATCCCCAATGGGAGATATCACTCACTCTGTAATAATACACAGGAACACTCAATCCTCAATGGGAGATATCACTCTTTGATAAAACACAGGAACACTCAATCCCCAATGGGAGATATCACTCTTTGATAAAACACAGGAACACCACAACGTTGGGCAAATTGTAACCCCAAATATTCTGAAGTGAAGCAACATTCTCTTTGTTTGTCTCAGATACAACTCTTACCCCGAAGGAAGGGATCTATCTCTTTGCAATGTGTCTGATATCAGAATAATTGATCGCACATTGTGAAGAAATTAATAGTGAAGCTGGGGTGGGATGCACAGCACACGGAGCCAGACTAAAAACTCTACCTTCCGTGACCAAAGCGATGAGTAGCACTGCTCCAAGTAACACCTTCATTTTCCTCTGCTTCTCCTTCCAGCTCTAGTCTTCGAGACTTGGTGCAACTGCTGAGAATAAAGGAATGTTATTAAATTTATAGGGCTGGTGACGTTGCCAGGAAAGAGAGAGAAAAAAATGCACTTGGAACAAAAGCCAAACCACAGGTGGTTTCCACCCTTTGATTGGCAAAGCACCACCTTCAGAGATGCTGTTTTGGCAAAGATTCACGGTAATTTTCCAAACCATGGCACGACTGGTGGTGGAAACTGGAGGTAGGGGAGAAGGTTCAAGGCTTGAAGAAACCTGATGAATGGAACCGCCCATGACCCCTCTCTCCTCGCAAGCTAACTGACCCATTTCCAGTCTCCCGTTTCTTTCTAAAGTCCTTGCCGGGGTCTGGTATGTCACCACTTGGGGATCAAGTATTCCTCAATCTCCGGCCTCTTGCCATCCCCCGATTCCCATCACTCCACCATTGGTGGCCGTGCCTTCAGCTGCCTGGGGCCCTAAGCTCTGGAATTCCCTCCCTCAACCTCTCCGCCTCTCTCTCTCCTC
>NC_090409.1:36033567-36158567 GCF_036365525.1 Heterodontus francisci | reverse complement strand
CTTGGGCCTACTTTGTTGGAGGCACACTGTTTGTGTGAACTGTGACTGCGCACAGCCGGCCCCCTGTAAATTATTCGAAGGGACAGCCCCTCGTCAGCACCTGGCACCACTTGTGCAGTTTCAGGACATAAAACCTTCCGTTTGATTCAAGAATAATGTGAAATTAGCCAGCCCGAATATGGCTCGGTGTGCAGCTGACCCTTAACCCTTCAGTGCCCTGGAAGGGAATTAATGAGCAAATTTTAGTCTCTTTTTTTTAATGTTAATTCTAGGACTGTCTCACCTCGTGGCTGTACTGTCACAAGATTAGAGATGAAAGAGGTCATTCTATTTGTCTTTCCCCCTTCAGGAGACCCTCCCGATCCCACATTGTGACATCCAAATTGCTTCTTGAAGAATTTCAGGTTTTTCATCTCTGCTCCTCTATCCGGATTTCTCAGTTTCTATCCGACTCGCACTCTCTCTCTCCTTCTGTCTCTCTCTCTCTGTTTAAGTCTTTCTCTCTATCTCCCTCTCTTTCAGTCTCCCTCTTGCTACTTTTCTCTCTGTCTGTCTCTTTCTATTTCTCCCTATGTCTGCCTTCCTCTCTTTCTCGCCGTCTCTGGTGCTTGGTCTCTCTCTCTCTACCTCTCTCTCTCCCTGTCTTCTCTCTTCCCTCGGTCTCTTTCTTATTGTGTATGTCTCTCCCTCTCTCTCAGTCTCTCGCTCTCACTCTCTCCATCTCGATCCCTCTCTCTGTCTCCCTCTCCCTCTCTATTACCCTTTCCACACATCATCCGAGCCCAAGCTAGTAGCCCAAGTGCCTACAGACTCAAGTGACCAACTTCTCTGAGACCTCGTGATGTATGTTTTGAGACTCACTCCCAGCTTTCTGTACGGAATTCCAATTTATGCTGTGTTCCAGTTTTCCCAGACCTGTAGCGGAAGGGGGAGGGGCAGTTTGTTAACGGGTCCTGTTACGACGGGGTGAGACAGGGGTCTAGGGATCCCTCTCAGCCGTCACCTGGTCTTACCATAACAGGGTTTAATTTTAAACACACCGTTTTTTTAGCTTCCCCTTAGGGAACCTTTGTTCACTAACTTCCAATTATAAGGCAAAGAAACCAGCACAAACACGTTTTCTTAGGTTTAAAGAAAAAAGGTTGAAATTTATTAAACTTAAACTCTAATTCGGGGTTAACGCCTACGGATAGGTGAAGTGCCCACACTAGCATGCATACACAATACAAACATGCAGATAGAGACAGAAAAGAGCAGAAGAAATAAAGTGGAAAAGTTTGAGGCAATATCTGAAGGTGGTTTTGGTTACTATTCTTCGAGCTCGCTGTAGAGTCCTTGATTGGAAGTAGGTCTTGTTTTTCGTTGGGGCCCAGTATTCTTCTTAAACCTTCTTCGATGTAGGAGACTTTTCTCTCTTGCGGCTCATGTGTCCGCAGTGGGTCCACAGGCTTGTGAGAAAGAGATGGGAGCAGACAGGAGATGTCTTCTCACTCCAGGAGCAAACAGTCTTTCTCATTTCAAACTCTTTGTACAATTCAGAAAAACTCAGGTTGCCAAGCAGGTTAGTCATGTGACTAGCTGGTCTGACCACGTCTGTTTGTGGATTCTCTTTGAGCCGACCCTGGAATGTCTCTTCTTACACACAATAACTGGTTGCTCAAAGTCCATTGTGGGTTACACTGGAGCAGGGAATAGCCCCTTTGTCCCTCCAAGCACTGTTAGTATGCAGGAGTGTAATTCGGAAACACTTCAACACACAAAGGGTGGGAGAAGTTTGGAAATTCTCTTCCACAAACGCCATTCGATGTCTGGATCAATTGTACATTTTAAATCTGAGATTGATCGATTTTTGTTCACCGAAGGTATTAAGGGATATGGGGAAAAGGCGGGAATATGGAGTTAGATCACAGATCGGCCGTGATTTCATTGAACAGTGGGAACATCCTTGAGGGAGCTGAATGGGCCTCCTCCTGTTCCTGTGTAACAGGCTCGAGGGGGGCTGAATGGGCCTCCTCCTGTTCCTGTGTAACAGGCTGGAGAGGGGCTGAATGGGCCTCCTCCTGTTACTGTGTAACAGGCTCGAGAGGGGCTGAATGGGCCTCCTCTTGTTCCTGTGCTCCTATCTGCTGTTATTTGTAGTGCTCTCTGGGGACTCAGAAGGTAACAGAATATTCCTGCGTTCCCCTTGAAGTGAAAGTAGGAGTGGAATAGATTGTACTGAACAATTCATCCCTTCCTCACCTAAAAGATTTGCATTTCTATAACGCCTTACTCGACCTCAGGGTCTCCCCAAGCATTTTGGAGCCAATGAAGCATTTTTTTTGTTGAAGATTGTTGTAATGTAACAATCCTGGCAGCCAAACTGTGCACAGCAAGATCCCACAGCAACATCCCACAGATAATCTGTTTTTCTGAAGTGATGTTGGTTTGAGGGCTAAATATTGTCCCCAGGACCCCGGGGAGAACTCCCCCGCCCGCTCTTCTTCCAAATAGTGGCCGTGGGATCTTTTACACCCACCTGAGAGGGCAGACGGGGGCCTCGGTTTAGTGTCTCATCTGACAATTGGAGGGAGTAAGCTGGCGGTAACCAGCTGGGGTCTCGTGTCAAAATCGCAGAGGGTACAAAATAGAATAAATAGATGAGACATTAGCTTTGGCGATGCATTCACTTCTCCACCTGCACCGCCCCCATTCCCCCCCTCCCCCCCCACCTCCCCTCCGCCAGGCCCTGTCCCAATCGTTTCAGATCACTGTGATACTGAAAGTAAATTGTGGGGCTGCACGCTTGGAAATGCAGTTCAGAAACCAGGCGGTGAGTTTTAGTTTCAACATGAGTGCGGTTCATTATCAGAGATCTCATTACCTGCCTCTTTCCAATAATACTTAAACAGTGCTGAACAAGTTCATCCCTTTCGACAGAGCACCCAGTGTTTCAGCTGCCTCTCCCAGTTACAGTCAGACACTGGGCAGCTTGTTCCCAGTGGAGGGGATTAACCCTCTCACCCACCTCTCCCCAGTTACAGTCAGACACCGGGCAGCCTGTTCCCAGTGGAGGGGATTAACCCTCTCACCCACCTCTCCCCAGTTACAGTCAGACACTGGGCAGCCTGTTCCCAGTGGAGGGGATTAACCCTCTCACCCACCTCTCCCCAGTTACAGTCAGACACTGGGCAGCCTGTTCCCAGTGGAGGGGATTAACCCTCTCACCCACCTCTCCCCAGTTCCAGTCAGACACTGGGCAGCCTGTTCCCAGTGGAGGGGATTAACCCTCTCACCCACCTCTCCCCAGTTACAGTCGGACACTGGGCAGCCTGTTCCCAGTGGAGGGGATTAACCCTCTCACCCACCTCTCCCCAGTTACAGTCAGACACTGGGCAGCCTGTTCCCAGTGGAGGGGATTAACCCTCTCACCCACCTCTCCCCAGTTACAGTCAGACACTGGGCAGTCTGTTCCCAGTGGAGGGGATTAACCCTCTCACCCACCCTTCCCCAGTTACAGTCAGACACTGGGCAGTCTGTTCCCAGTGGAGGGGATTAACCCTCTCACCCACCCTTCCCCAGTTACAGTCAGACACTGGGCAGCCTGTTCCCACTGGAGGGGATTAACCCTCTCACCCACCTCTCCCCAGTTACAGTCAGACACTGGGCAGCTTGTTCCCAGTGGAAGGGATTAACCCTCTCACCCACCTCTCCCCAGTTACAGTCAGACACCGGGCATCCTGTTCCCAGTGGAGGGGATTAACCCTCTCACCCACCTCTCCCCAGTTACAGTCAGACACCGGGCAGTCTGTTCCCAGTGGAGGGGATTAACCCTCTCACCCACCCTTTCCCAGTTATGCTGACAATATTATCACTGGTGTTGGGGATTAGATGATTTACAACAGACGGTACACATGTGATATCCTCGGAACCCATGCACAGCTCCGCTGAAGTGAAAGTTAATCAGTCTCACGCTCTCCAATGTGCTGACTGTTTTTCCGAGAAAAAGGGAGTGAGCGTTTTTGTGCTGGAAAGGGTGGGAAGAAGAGCTGTTGCGCAATAAATTTGCACCAGTACACTGAACACGCCATTTGTTTGCAGTTGGGGCTGTGATCTTGTCATGGAATGTTGTTGCAGCCGATGTGGCAACTTTCAGTTTTAAAATTCACCAAGCCCTGGCTTTTTTCAACCCTTCACCTCGCAGGACCCTCCCAAAGCCATCGTAAATCAGAGGCAGGTGAAGTGAGTCAGGAGGTTACAGTGAGCTGGCAACTCAGCTGGAAGGTGTCAGGAGGTCAAGCGGATCATCGTTAGGTGAGGGTATAACATGTTCCCCAGCTGGACAGCGGGTGTGCGAATGCCATTGTCGGGGGTGGGGAGGTTCAGTGTGCGACGGCTTCAGTGGTCGAATAGCCCGCCACCAATCTCCAGCTGCTGAAGAATGGGGACCCCCGACGGGGGCTGCGACAACCCAGCCAGGCAACCTCAAGACTAGCGAGAGTTATAAAACTCTGAATCGAGCAAATCGCTGCCTGACAGTTAAACGTTGGCCCTTTGACACCACTGCACGTATTAAAAGACACAGTACTGAAAACATGAATTAAAATGTTTCTGTTCTAGAATCAAGGCAACATGCCACTCAATCATAGGGTTTACAGGATAGGAGGAGGGCACTTAGCCCGTCTTGACGCAGTGAGTTGTTGTGATCTGGAACGCGCTGCCTGAAAGGGCGGTGGAAGCAGATTCAATAGTAACTTTCAAAAGGGGGAATCGGAGAAATACTGGAAGGGGGAAAATTTGCAGGAAGATGGGGGAAAGAGCAAGGGGGGGGAGGTGGGGGAGAGTGGGACTGACTGGCTAGCTCGTTCAGAGAGGTATAATGACCTAAAAATCCTGTGTACTCTCGTGTTCTCAGAAACTACCTCAATCACTCCCCGTCTAAATATTAACCAGCAACAAGTTAATATTTAGCCAACTAATAACAGACGCTAAATGGCGGATAGGCTGAAAAGGTCAGGCTGCAGGAAATGCCAAGGGACATGGGTTCAAATCCCATCACAGTAGCCCTGTCGAATTTAAATTCAATGAATAAATTGATTCAATTAATTAATAAAAATAAATCTGGAATCGAAAGCTAGTCTCAGTAATGGTGCCGGAAAACTAACGTAGGTTATTGTTAAAAAGCCCCCATCTGGTTCTCTCACGCCCTTTAGGGAATGACGTCTGCTGTCCGTACCTGGTCTGGCCTACATGTGACTCCAGACCCCACAGCAATCTGGTTGACTCTTAACTGCCCTCTGAAATGGTCTAGCAAGCCGCGCGGGTAGCACAGAACGTGAGTATTACTGAAAATAGAGACATTTTGTCGAAGATTTTTTCATCTTGCACTCATCAGGACAATTTGCAAGAATACCAGGAATAAGCTTTCCCTTACATCGGTATTCTTGCGAATTGTCCTGATGAGTGCAAGATGAAAAGCTTTGACAAAATGTCTCTATTTTCAGCAATACTCAAGCAGTGATATGCTGGGTTACGGTAAACGGTCACTGCAAACGCACACAGTCGAGGGGCTCCCCTCCCCTTCGATATCCTGCTGAGATAGCGAGGTCCCAGGCCCTCTTCCCAGCCTGGGCTGATCTCACTCAGGGTAACTTAGAGCCTGATACTGCACAGATAGAGGCCATTCGGTCCATCGTGCCTGCGCCAGCTCTTTGAAAGAGCTATCCAATTAATCTCACTTCCCCCCTACTCCCTCCCCATCGCCCTACAATTTTGTCTCCCCTTTGCGTATTTCTCCAATTCCCCTTTTGAAAGTTACTTTTGAATTTGCTTCCACCGCCCTTTCAGGCAGCGCGTTCCAGATCACAACAACTCACTGCGTCAAAAAAATTCTCCTCATCTCCCCCACTCTGGTTCTTTTACCCATTATCCTCAATCTGTGTCCCTCCGGTTACCGACCCTCCTGCCACTGGGGACAGTTTCTCCTCATTTACTCCATCGAAACCCCCTGATGATTTTGAACGCCTCGATTAAATCTCCTCCTTAACCTTCTCTGCTCTAAGGAGAACAATCCCAGCTTCTCCCAGTCTCTCCACATTAACTGAAGTCTCTCATCTCCGCATGGATTTGTTAAGGGAAGGTCATATCTTACTAACTTAATTGAGTTTTTTGAGGCAGTAACAAGGAGGATTGATGAGGGTAGTGCAGTGGATGTGGTCTACATGGATTTTAGTAAGGCATTTGACAAGGTCCCACATGGCAGACTGATCAATTAAATGAAAGCCCATGAGATACAGGGGAATGTGGCAGGTTGGATCCAAAATTGGCTCAGTGACAGGAAACAAAGGGTAAAGGTCAACGGATATTTTTGTAGTTGTTTCCAGTGGCGTTCCATAGAGCTGTGTTGGGTCCCTTGTTGTTTGTGATTTGGACTTAAATGTGGGAGCCATGATTGGAAAATGTGCTGATGACTCAAAATTTGGCCGTGTAGTTGATAGTGAAGAGGATAGCTGTAGACTCCAGAAAGATATCAATGGTTTGGTTGAATGGGCGGAAAAGTGGCAAATGGAATTCAATCTGGAGAAGTGTGAGGTAATGCATTTGGGGAGGGCAAACAAAGTGAGGGAATATACAATAAACAGGAGGATATTGAGAGGGGTAGAGGAAGTGAGAGACCTTGGAGTACATGTCCACAGGTTCCTGAAGATGGCAGGATGGGTAGATAGAATGGTGAAGAAGGCATATGGAATGCTTTCCTTTATTGGCCGAGGTATAGAATACAAAAGCAGGGATGTAATGCTGCAACTGTATAAAACACTGGTTAGGCCACAGCTGGAGTATTGCGTACAGTTCTGGTCACCACATTACAGGAAGGACATAATTGCTCTGGAGAGAGGACAGAGGAGATTTACAAGAATGTTGCCAGGGCTCAAAAGTTGCAGCAATGAGGAAAGATTGGACAGGCTAGGGTTGTTTTCCTTAGAACAGAGGAGGCTGAGGAGTGACTTAATTGAGGTGTACAAAATAATGAGGGCGTCTAGATAGAGTAGACAGGAAGGACCTGATTCCCCTAGCGGAGAGGTCAATTACCAGGGGGCACAGATTTAATGTGATTGTTAGAAGGATTAGAGGGGACATGAGGAAAAACTTTTTCACCCAGAGGGTGGTGGGTGTCTGGAATTCACTGCCAGGAACAGTGGTGGAAGCAGAAACCCTCAATGTATGTAAAAGGTACCTGAACCTGCACCTGAAGTGCTGTAACCGGCAAGGCTACAGACCAGGTGCTGGAAGGTGGGATTAGATTGGGCGGCTTGTTTTTTCAGCTGGTGCAGGCACGAAGGGCTGAATGGCCTCCTTCTGAGCTGTAACTTTTCGATAGTTCTGTGGTTCTATCCCTGGTAAATCTCCTCTGCGTTGCATCCTCCATAAACTTCAGCTTATTCCAAAACTCTGCTGCTCCTTTCCCTAACTCACACCAAGTCCCGTTCCCCTATCACCCCAGCCCTCGGTGACCTACATTGGCTTCTGGTCAAGCAGCGTCTTGATTTCAAAACCCTCATCCTTGTTTTCAAATCCCTCCATGGCCTCTTCGCAACTCTCCCCATCTGTCATGCAGGCCCCCACCTGCCAAGGATGAGGCATATATTATTTCACCACATGAACTTTAAAACTTAAAGTTGCTGCTGGGAAGAAAAGAGTGCCTGTCACAAGGAATTGCAGGCCCCTCGCCGGAAAGCCCTTTTTTGCATACTAGCAGACAGTGTTGGAACAAAGGACACTGCTTCCCCAATACACAGAAGACCTGGTCAGATCAGTTTAGTCACATGACTAACTGGCAGTTGGAATTCTTTTGAATTTGAACTTGCCACAGAGTTTTAAAACTCAGAAAACTGTTTGCTCCTGAACTGAAAAGGCCTCTCCCCTGTCTGCTCCCATCTTTTTCCCATGGAACTGAAGACCCATTGAAGACACATGAACCTAAAGAGGGAAAAGTCTCCGACAGTGAACAAGGTTTAAGAAGAATACTGGGCCCCAATGAAGAGCAAGACCTACCTACAATCAAAGACTATTACGAGCTTGAAGCACAGTAACAAGAAACTCTTCTGATATTGCCTCAAACATCTCTACTTTATTTTTCTTCTGCTCTTTTCTGTCTCTATTTGCATGTGCAGATTGCGTCTGCATGCTCGCGTGGGCGTGTTGTGTATCCATGGGCGTTAACCGAATTAGAGTTTAAGTTTAAGTTTTAATAAATTTCACTTTTCTTCTTTAAACCTAAGAAGGCATGTTTGTACTAATTTCTTTGCCTTATAACTGGAAAGCAGTGAACAAGGATTCACCAAGGGGGAGCTGAAACATGGTGTGTTTAAAATTAAACCCTGTTACACTAAGACCAGGTGAAGGCTGAGAAAGACCCTTAAACACCTTTCTCACCTGGTTGTAACACTATCTCCATAACCTCCTCCAGCCCCTACAACCCTCCCTATCTCTGTAACCTCCTCCAGCCCCTACAACCCTCCCTATCTCCGTAACCTCCTCCAGCCCCTACAACCCTCCCTATCTCCGTAACCTCCTCCAGCCCCTACAACCCTCCCTATCTCTGTAACCTCCTCCAGCCCCTACAACCCTCCCTATCTCTGTAACCTCCTCCAGCCCCTACAACCCTCCCTATCTCCATAACCTCCTCCAGCCCCTACAACTCTCCTTATTTCTGTAACCTCCTCCAGCCCCTACAACCCTCCGAGATCTCTGCGCTCCCTCCAATTCCGGCCTCTTGCCCATCCCCCCAATTCCCATCGCTCCACCATTGGCGGCCGTGCCTTCAGCTGCCCGGGGCCCTAGGCTGTGGAATTCCCTCCCTAAACCTCTCCGCCTCTCACTCTCTCTCCCTCCGTGTCCTCCTGGAAGACCCTCCTTGGCCTCTTTGACCGAGCTTTCGGTCACCTGTTCTGGATGCGGCTCGGTGTCACATTTCGTCCAGTTTATGCTCTTGTGAAGCGTCTTGGGTCGTTTTACTGCGTTTGAAGGCGCTATACAAACGCAGACTGCTGTGGTCGAATAGCCGTTTGTGCTCGGCGATTGCGCGGCAACCCCTGGGCAGTCCATCCCAGCAGGAGTCGGGAGGAGAGAGGGAGGGGAGCAGCGGGATGGTGGTGCGGGGGAGGAGAGGACCGGGTCAATGAGTTCTTCAGAGGCACTCAGTTGTTTTGGACGGGTTCTGACAGATGTTGCTCCAACTGTGCTGAATGATACTGCTGTGTGTGTCTGTGTCTGTCTGTGGCTGTATTAGTCACTGTAAAAGACTTCGAAGAACTGTAAAGGCTTCCTGTTAGTGGAAGAGCTTTACTGTAAGGATAATTGCTGTCAGTTGCCAAGATCTCCACTGCAAAGAGTTTAATTCCAGGGAAACACTTCACTCCTGGAGATCTCGCTGACTCGATTCCAGATACTGTCCTGAGAGACTGAGGGCCAGCGAAGAACTGTGTGTGAGAGAGAGAGAGGGAGAAAGGGAGAGAGAGAGGGAGAGACAGAGACAGAGTGAGACAGAGACAGAGAGCGGGCTAGACAGAGAGAGAGAGGGAAAGACTGAGAGCAGGTGAGAGAGAGGGAGTGAGAGATAGGGAGAGAGGGGAGTAGAGAGAGAGAAATAGAGAGCAAGTGAAAGAGAGAGAGAGATAGAGGGGGAGAGAGAGAGATAGGGAGAGACCGAGAGAGAGAGAGAGAGAGAGAGAGAAGGACACAGAGAGAGCCATACGCAAACTGAGACAGAGAGAGAGAAAGGGAAAAAGAGACTGAGAGGAAGAGATGGTGGAACAGGGAGAGAGAGAGAGGAACAGAGAGAGGGACCGAGTGAGAGAAAGGCTGAGAGAGAGAGGGACCGAGAGAGAGAAAGGCTGAGAGAGAGGGACAGAGAGAGGGACCGAGAGAGAGAGAGGGACAGAGAGAGAGAAAGGCTCAGAGAGAGAGGGACAGGCAAATAGAGGGAGATGGAGAGCAAGAAAGGACAAGAGCAGAGATAGATAAAGAAAAAGGGAAAAACTGAGAGAAACATAAGCACAGAAACACTCGCAAGTACTGACAGATTCAGAGAGAAGAGAGAGACATGCAGAAAGTTACAGGGAAAAGAGAGAGACACACATGGTGAAAGTAAGAGGGGAGTCTGACTACACTTACTGAGTGACAGACAGTGAGCGAGACGGAGAAATAAAGAACAGACACTCAGAGACTGAGAAAAACATGCAGGTATTGAGGCAAACGTGTGCACAGTGTGATAGAGAATATACATTGTTAGGATATGGAGAGAGAGAGAGAGACCCACGGACATTGAGAAACTGAGACTAAAACACTGAAAGAGATTGAAAGACAGACACAGATACTTTGAGACAGATGCAGACACAGACACCCTGAGAAAGATGTGCAGGCACACACCCTGAGACACAGGTAGAGACAGACCCCTGACCCACAGACATAAACACCCAGACACACAGACACCCAGTGCCTTAAGGGAAAATCATGTTTAACTAACTCGCTGGAGTTTTTTTTGAAGGGATAACAGAGAGGGTTGATGAGGGCAATGCTGTTGATGTGGTGTACATGGACTTTCAAAAGGCGTTTGATACAGTGCCACACAACAGACTTGAGAGCAAACATGTAGCCCATGGAATAAAAGGGAAAGTAGCAACATGGATATGGAATTGGCTGAGTGACAGGAAGCAGCGGAGTGGTTAATGGATGTTTTTCGGGCTGGAGGAAGGTTTGTGGTGGAATTCCCAAGGGATCGGTGTTGGGACTCTTGCTTTCCCTGATATATGTTAATGACCTAGACCTTGGTGTACAGGAAACAATTTCAAAGTTTGCAGATGATACAAAACTTGGAAGCATTGTGAACTGTGAGGAGGATGGTGTAGAACTTCAAAAGGATGTAGACAAGTTGGTGAAATGGGCAGACAGGTGGCAGATGAAGTTCAATGCAGAGAAATGTGAAGTGATTCATTTTGATAGGAAGAACATGGAGAGACAATATAAAATAAAGGATACAATTCTAAAAGGGGTACAGGAGCAGAGTGACCTGGGTGTATATGTGTATTGGTCATTGAAGGTGGCAGGACAGGTTGAGAGAGCAGTTAATAAAGCATACAGTATCCTGGGCTTTATTAATAGGGACATAGAGTACAAGAGGAAGGAAGTTATGTTGAACTTGTATAAGACACTAGTTCAGCCTCAGCTGGAGTATTGTGTCCAGTTCTGGACACCGCACTTTTGGAAAGATGTGAGGACGTTGGAGAGAGTACAGAAAAGATTCACGAAAAGGTTCCAGGGATGAGGAATTTCAGTTATGAAGATAGATTGGAGAAGTTAGGACTGTTTTCCTTGGAGAAGAGAAGGCTGAGAGGTGATTTGATCGAGGTATTCAAAATCATAAAGGGTCTGGACAGAGTAGATCGAGAGGAACTGTTCTCACTGGTGAATGGATTGAGAATGAGAGGGCACAGATTTAAAGTATTTGGTAAGAGAAGCAAAAGTGACATGAGGAAAAACTTTTTCACGCAGCGAGTGGTTAAGATCTGGAATGTGCTGCCTGAGAATGTGGTGGAGGCAGGTTCAACTGAAACATTCAAAAGGAAATTAGACAGTTATATGAAAAGGAAGACTGTGCAGGGTTATGAGGAGAAGGCAGGGGAATGGGACTGAGGGAATTGCTCATTCAGAGAGCTGGTGCGGACATGATGGGCCGAGTGGCCTCCTTCTGCACTGTAACAATTCTGTGATTCTGAGACATAGATACAGGTACAGACACACACTGTCACACACACTCTCTCACACACACAGAAAAACCCATCCACACCCACACACACTCTCACACACACACACACAGAAAAACCCATCCACACCCACACACACTCTCTCACACACTCTCACACACACTCTCACACACACACACAGAAAAACCCATCCACACCCACACACACTCTCTCACACACACACAGAAAAACCCATCCACACCAACACAGAAAAACCCATCCACAGCCACACACACTCTCTCACACACTCTCACACACACACACAGAAAAACCCATCCACACCAACACAGAAAAACCCATCCACCCCCACACACTCTCTCACACACACACACACAGAAAAACCCATCCACACCCACACACACTCTCTCACACACTGTCACACACACTCTCTCACACACACACAGAAAAACCCATCCACACCCACACACACTCTCTCACACACACAGAAAAACCCATCCACACCCACACACTCTCTCACACACACACACACAGAAAAACCCATCCACACCCACACACACTCTCTCACACACTCTCACACACACTCTCACACACACACACAGAAAAACCCATCCACACCCACACACACTCTCTCACACACACACAGAAAAACCCATCCACACCCACACACACTCTCTCACACACACAGAAAAACCCATCCACACCCACACACTCTCTCACACACACTCACAGAAAAACCCATCCACACCCACACACACTCTCTCACACACTCTCACACACACTCTCACACACACACACAGAAAAACCCATCCACACCCACACACACTCTCTCACACACTCTCACACACACTCTCACACACACACACAGAAAAACCCATCCACACCCACACACACTCTCTCACACACTCTCACACACACTCTCACACACACACACAGAAAAACCCATCCACACCCACACACACTCTCTCACACACACACAGAAAAACCCATCCACACCCACACACACTCTCTCACACACACAGAAAAACCCATCCACACCCACACACTCTCTCACACACACACACACAGAAAAACCCATCCACACCCACACACACTCTCTCACACACTCTCACACACACTCTCACACACACACACAGAAAAACCCATCCACACCCACACACACTCTCTCACACACTCTCACACACACTCTCACACACACACACAGAAAAACCCATCCACACCCACACACACTCTCTCACACACACACAGAAAAACCCATCCACACCCACACACACTCTCACACACACACACACAGAAAAACCCATCCACACCCACACACACTCTCTCACACACACACAGAAAAACCCATCCACACCCACACACACTCTCACACACACACACACAGAAAAACCCATCCACACCCACACACACTCTCACACACACACACACAGAAAAACCCATCCACACCAACACAGAAAAACCCATCCACCCCCACACACACTCTCTCACACACACACAGAAAAACCCATCCACACCCACACACACTCTCACACACACACACACAGAAAAACCCATCCACACCAACACAGAAAAACCCATCCACCCCCACACACACTCTCTCACACACACACAGAAAAACCCATCCACACCCACACACACTCTCTCACACACACACAGAAAAACCCATCCACACCCAAACACACTCTCTCACACTCACACACACAGAAAAACCCATCCACACCCAAACACACTCTCTCACACTCACACACACAGAAAAACCCATCCACACCCAAACACACTCTCTCACACACACACAGAAAAACCCATCCGCACCCAAACACACTCTCTCACACACACACACACAGAAAAACCCATCCACACCCAAACACACTCTCTCACACTCACACACACAGAAAAACCCATCCACACCCAAACACACTCTCTCACACACACACAGAAAAACCCATCCGCACCCAAACACACTCTCTCACACTCACACACACAGAAAAACCCATCCACACCCAAACACACTCTCTCACACACACACAGAATAACCCATCCACACCCAAACATACTCTCTCACACTCACACAAACAGAAAAACCCATCCACACCCAAACACACTCTCTCACACACACACAGAATAACCCATCCACACCCAAACACACTCTCTCACACTCACACAAACAGAAAAACCCATCCGCACCCAAACACACTCTCTCACACTCACACACACAGAAAAACCCATCCACACCCAAACACACTCTCTCACACACACACAGAAAAACCCATCCGCACCCAAACACACTCTCTCACACACACACACACAGAAAAACCCATCCACACCCAAACACACTCTCTCACACTCACACACACAGAAAAACCCATCCACACCCAAACACACTCTCTCACACACACACAGAAAAACCCATCCGCACCCAAACACACTCTCTCACACTCACACACACAGAAAAACCCATCCACACCCAAACACACTCTCTCACACACACACAGAATAACCCATCCACACCCAAACACACTCTCTCACACTCACACAAACAGAAAAACCCATCCACACCCAAACACACTCTCTCACACACACACAGAAAAACCCATCCGCACCCAAACACACTCTCTCACACTCACACACACAGAAAAACCCATCCACACCCAAACACACTCTCTCACACACACACAGAATAACCCATCCACACCCAAACACACTCTCTCACACTCACACAAACAGAAAAACCCATCCACACCCAAACACACACTCTCTCACACACACACACAGAAAAACCCATCCACACCCACACACACTCTCTCACACACTCTCACACACACTCTCACACACACACACACACACACAGAAAAACCCATCCACCCCCACACACACTCTCACACACACACACAGAAAAACCCATCCACCCCCACACACACTCTCACACACACACACACACACACAGAAAAACCCATCCACCCCCACACACACTCTCACACACACACACAGAAAAACCCATCCACCCCCACACACACTCTCACACACACACACAGAAAAACCCATCCACACCCAAACACACTCTCTCACACACACACACAGAAAAACCCATCCACACCCACACACACTCTCTCACACACTCTCACACACACTCTCACACACACACACACACACACAGAAAAACCCATCCACCCCCACACACACTCTCACACACACACACAGAAAAACCCATCCACCCCCACACACACTCTCACACACACACACAGAAAAACCCATCCACACCCAAACACACTCTCTCTCACACACACACAGAAAAACCCATCCACACCCACACACACTCTCTCACACACACACAGAAAAACCCATCCACACCCAAACACACTCTCACACACACACAGAAAAACCCATCCACACCCAAACACACTCTCTCACACACACAGAAAAACCCATCCACACCCAAACACACTCTCTCTCACACACACACAGAAAAACCCATCCACACCCACACACACTCTCTCTCACACACACACAGAAAAACCCATCCACACCCACACACACTCTCTCTCACACACACACAGAAAAACCCATCCACACCCACACACACTCTCTCACACACACACACACAGAAAAACCCATCCACACCCACACACACTCTCTCTCACACACACACAGAAAAACCCATCCACACCCAAACACACTCTCTCACACACACACACAGAAAAACCCATCCACACCCACACACACTCTCTCACACACACAGAAAAACCCATCCACACCCAAACACACTCTCTCACACACACACAGAAAAACCCATCCACACCCAAACACACTCTCTCTCACACACACAGAAAAACCCATCCACACCCAAACACACTCTCACACACACAGAAAAACCCATCCACACCCAAACACACTCTCTCACACACACACACAGAAAAACCCATCCACACCCAAACACACTCTCACACACACACACACACACAGAAAAACCCATCCACACCCAAACACACTCTCTCACACACACAGAAAAACCCATCCACACCCAAACACACTCTCTCTCACACACACACAGAAAAACCATTCCACACCCACACACACTCTCTCTCACACACACACAGAAAAACCCATCCACATCCACACACACTCTCTCTCACACACACACAGAAAAACCCATCCACACCCACACACACTCTCTCACACACACACACACAGAAAAACCCATCCACACCCAAACACACTCTCTCACACACACACACAGAAAAACCCATCCACACCCACACACACTCTCTCACACACACACACAGAAAAACCCATCCACACCCACACACACTCTCTCACACACACACAGAAAAACCCATCCACACCCAAACACACTCTCTCACACACACACAGAAAAACCCATCCACACCCAAACACACTCTCTCACACACACACAGAAAAACCCATCCACACCCAAACACACTCTCTCACACACACAGAAAAACCCATCCACACCCAAACACACTCTCACACACACAGAAAAACCCATCCACACCCAAACACACTCTCTCACACACACACACAGAAAAACCCATCCACACCCAAACACACTCTCACACACACACACACACAGAAAAACCCATCCACACCCAAACACACTCTCTCACACCCACACACACTCTCTCACACACACACACAATAACCCATCCACACCCACACACACTCTCTCACACACACCCACACACACACACACACACACAATTACCCATCCACACCCACACACACTCTCTCACACACACACTCTCTCACATATACACTCTCACACACACACACACACACACACTCTGTCACACACACTCTGTCACACACACTCTCTCACACGCACTCTCTCTCACACACACTCTCTCATACACCCGCACACAATAACCCATCCACACCCACACACACTCTCTCACACACCCACACACAATAACCCATCCACACCCACACACACTCTCCCACATCCACACACACTCTCTCACACACACACACACCCACACACACTCTCTCACACACACACACTCTCTCACATATACACTCTCTCACACACACCCACACACACTCTCATAAGCACACACACAGAATAACCCATCCACACTCACACACAATAACCGATCCACACCCACACACACTCTCCCACACCCACACACATTCTCTCATACACATACACACGCACACCCACACACAGAATAACCCATCCACACCCACACACACACACCCACACACAGAATAACCCATCCACACCCACACACACACACCCATACACACTCTCTCACACGCACTCTCTCTCACACACACTCTCTCACACACACTCTCTCACACACACTCTCACACCCACACACTCTCACACCCATCCACACCCACACACACAGGCACAGTGCCACACCAGCCGGTGTATGTCATGCTGAGGCGGGCGAGAGAGAGATTTGAGTTGCGGGGAGCTGGTGGGATTGTGCCGTTAGCTCCCAAATACACTTTCCCCTCCCCGTGACCTTTGATCTACCCTTGAGCTAGTTTCTCTGGGCCCGGAACAGAGGCTGAGGAGAAATCCCAACCCCTCCCCCTTCACTAAACACCACCACAAGCCCACGGTAGAGAAGAAACTCACAGGGAATAGAAGCGGCCGCGTGTATTTTCAATTGTTCTTTTTGGGGTTTGTGCGAGAACATATTCTTCTGGTGGCTTTCTCACGGTTACAGAAATGGGGCCCTGCTCTTTCACAATCGGCACCGCTCACCTTCCCGTAAAGACAGGCTGTCAGTAAAGCAGAGCGGCCCTGCCACAGATAACCTGCGTCAGTCTGGTCTAGATAAGGCAGATAGAGACAGCTGTGTGGTTAGCTGAAGTACGCACTTGACACTGTACTTCCTGACAGGGCTGCCCGAGAGAGAGAAAAAATAACACACGCATCAACAAAAACAATTTCACGTGCTGTTCTCACATCTGTCAGAAAGAATCGGACAAGCTGACAGCAAAGGAGAAGTCCATTCGGCCCATCGTCCCTGTCCTGGCCCTTTGAAAGATCTATCCAATTGGTCCCCACTAACCCTTTCCCCCATCTCCCTGCAAACTTCTCCCCCTTCCAGTATTTCCCCCAATTCCCCCTTTTGGCAGTTACTATTGAATCTGCTTCCACCGCCCTTTCAGGCAGCGCGTTCCAGATCACAACAACTCACTACGTCAAAAAAATTCTCCTCATCTCCCCCCTCTGGTTCTTTTACCCATTATCCTCAATCTGTGTCCCTCCGGTTACCGACCCTCCTGCCACTGGGGACAGTTTCTCCTCATTTACTCCATCAAAACCCCCTCATGATTTTGAACGCCTCGATTAAATCTCCCCCTTAACCTTCTCTGCTCGAAGGAGAACAATCCCAGCTTCTCCCAGTCTCTCCACATTAACTGAAGTCTCTCATCCCTGGGAACATTCCGGTAAATCTCCCTCCGCACCCTCTCCAAGGCCTTGAGCCATGGGGCAGAAGGCAGCCTGTGGAATCTGCCTACCCGTTCAGTAACATCTCGATGGATGGGAAGGAGGGAGGGGGTGAGAGGAAAAAGAGGGAGAAATGCCTGTAAAAATTCACATCCTTGCTTTCAAATCTCTCCATGGCCTCCTCAACCCCCCCCCCCCCCGCCCCCTCCCTATCTCTGTAACCTGCTCCAGCCCCTAAAACCCTCCCTATCTCTGTAACCTCCTCCAGCCCCTAAAACCCTCCCTATCTCTGTAACCTCCTCCAGCCCCTACAACCCTCCCTATCTCTGTAACCTCCTCCAGCCCCTACAACCCTCCCTATCGCTGTAACCTCCTCCAGCCCCTACAACCCTCCCTATCTCTGTAACCTCCTCCAGCCCCTACAACCCTCCCTATCTCTGTAACCTCCTCCAGCCCCTACAACCCTCCCTATCTCTGTAACCTCCTCCAGCCCCTACAGCCCTCCCTATCTCTGTAACCTCCTCCAGCCCCTACAACCTTCCCTATCTCAATAACCTCCTCCAGCCCCTACAACCCTCCCTATCTCTGTAACCTCCTCCAGCCCCTACAACCCTCCCTATCTCTGTAACCTCCTCCAGCCCCTACAACCCTCCCTATCTCTGTAACCTCCTCCAGCCCCTACAACCCTCCCTATCTCAATAACCTCCTCCAGCCCCTACAGCCCTCCCTATCTCTGTAACCTCCTCCAGCCCCTACAACCCTCCCTATCTCTGTAACCTCCTCCAGCCCCTACAACCCTCCCTATCTCTGTAACCTCCTCCAGCCCCTACATCCCTCCCTATCTCTGTAACCTCTGCATTCCTCCAATTCCGCCCTCTTGCCCATCCCCCGATTCCCATCGCTCCACCATTGGCGGCCGTGCCTTCAGCTGCCTGGGGCCCGAAGCTGTGGAATTCCCTGCCTAAACCTCTCCGCCTCTCTCTCTCTCTCTCTCTCCTCCTTTAAGACACTCCTTAAAAAACCGACCTCTTTGATCGAGCTTTTGGCCGCCGGTCCCTAATATCTCCTGATGTGGCTCGGGGGCAGATTTATGCCTGATTTGTAATGCATCAGAGGGTGCTTTACCATATTAAAGGCACTATATAAATGCACGTTGTTGCTGTTGTTTTTGAGCAGAGGGGAGGAGGATCCCAGAGAAATACTTCACAAGTGTTGATCCTCTCGAGACAGGAAGGTCTAGCTCCCTGTAAGCAGGAAATGGGCAGAAAACACAATGAAAAGTCCCAGGTAGAAATAAAACACTCGAGCGGCAAAAGACGAGGGCAATTCGTCTGAAAAAAAGGAACTTTTGCGGATGCAGAGGCAGTAGAGGGGCTGGGATTGTGCACTTGGATCTTGTTGCTCATTGGCATTTGGGTTTTGAATGGATGGTCCAGTCACCGACTGGTTATACCCGCTGCTGAGGGAGTGCTGCACTGCCGCAGGTGCCGTCTGTCGGGTGAGATATTAAACTGCCCTCTCAGATCGATCCCAGGGCCACGATTTTAAAAGAGTCGGGGGAGAGGGGGGGGGGGGGGGGAGGCGAGGGATTGAGGTGATCAACCACTGTCAGTAAAAAAAAAAACACATCAATCTGGGTCATTATCACGGTGCTGCTTGTGGGATCTTGCTGTGCGCAAATTGGCTGCCGCACCTTGTAAAGTTCTTCATCGGCTGCACAGCGCCGAGGGATCTCACGAGAGGCACAAGTCTGCACGTTCGACACTCAAGGATGGCAGTCAAGCCAGTTGTTCACTGTCTCGATGCTAACGCCTCTCTCTCTCTCTCTCTCTCCTTCTCTCTCTCCTAGACTCCGCTGCACCTTGCAGTCATCACGAAGCAGTCCAACATTGTCAGGCAACTGGTCAACAACGGGGCGTCCCGTGTACTCCTGGACCGCAACGGGCAGACGGCGGTGCATTTAGCGAGTGAGCACGGCAGCTTGGCTTGTCTCCAGTCCCTGCTGGGGAGCGGGCGGGAGAACGTGGACCTGGAGATCAGGAATTATGATGGTAAGTGGCGCCGCCCTTGTTGGCCCACGCCACCTGGATGAGGAATGAATGATTAAAGGATTCAGTAGGTTCGACAGAGAGAAACTATTTCCTCTGGTCGGGGGGAGATTCCAGAACAAGGGGGCAGGATCTTGAAATTAATGCCAGGCCGTTCAGGGGTGATGTCAGGAAGCATTTCATCACTCAAAGGGGAGTGGGAATCTGGAACTCTCTCCCCCAAAAAGCTGTCGAGGCCGGACGGGGGTCAGTTGGAGCCGAGGTTGCTGGTTTTTGTTGGGTCAGGGGTTTAAGGGATATGGAGGGAAAGCGGGTAAATAGAGTTAAGATAGAGATCTTTTACACCCACCTGAGAGAGCAGACTGGGCTTCAGTTTAATGTCTCATCTGAAAGACGGCACCATCGACAGTGCAGCACTCCCTCAGTTCTGACCCTCCGACAGTGCAGCACTCCCTCAATACTGTCCCTCCAATAGTGCAGGGCTCCCTCAGTACTGACCCTCCAACAGTGCAGCACTCCCTCAGTCCTGACCCCCTGACAGTGCAGCACTCCCTCAGTACTGACCCCCTGACAGTGTGGCACTCCCTCAGTACTGACCCCCTGACAGTGTGGCACTCCCTCAGTCCTGACCCCCTGACAGTGCAGCACTCCCTCAGTACTGACCCCCTGACAGTGTGGCACTCCCTCAGTACTGACCCCCTGACATGTGCAGCACTCCCTCAGTACTGACCCCCTGACAGTGTGGCACTCCCTCAGTACTGACACTGTGAGTGTCGGGTTGGATTATGGGACGCAAACCCACCAACTTCTGACTCAGAGGGGAGGGAGCTGCACAAGGAGCCACGGCAGATACAGAGGGAGAATGGAGAGGAGGGAGGTGGAGGGAGAGAGATCGGTCAGAATCTAAAAAGACACAAACGAGTGGGATCTTCCTGTGCTGTGAGCCATGCAGACTTGTTTGAGTATTTTGGTTCCACTTGCAGTTTACGAAAATCTGACCAGCTGTCATTATTGAGTTAACAGACGATTGAAATACTTTCTATTCCTGTTCTGACTCGTTTTCTGCAGAGTCTCAGTGAAAACTGACCCAGCTGAGTTCAGCTCTGACTTCACCTTTCTAAGTAATACTCTCGTGGTTTTCTTAGCATTTTTCTCATTTCAAGTTTTTTTTATTGGGCAATTTTTCAATTTACTGTAAAATAAATTCAATCCAATCATCCCAAGAAAAAAAACACTCACACGTATACAAAAACAAAAACACACATTAACACACACACACACACACACACACACACACACACACAAACACACTCACACACAAACACACTCACACACAAACACACTCACACACATTCACACACAAACACACTCACACACAAACACACTCACACACAAACACACTCACACACATTCACACACAAACACATCCACACACAAACACATCCACACACAAACACAAACACATTCGCACACAAAAACACACACACAACCACACTCACACACAAACACACTGACACACACAAACATACACACACACACAAACACACTCACACACAAACACACTCACACACATTCACACACAAACACATCCACACACAAACACATCCACACACAAACACAAACACATTCACACACAAAAACACACACACAACCACACTCACACACAAACACACTGACACACAAACACACACACACAAACACACTCACACACATTCACACACAAAAACACACACACACAAACACACTGACACACAGACACACACACACAAACACACTCACACACAAACACACTCACACACATTCACACACAAAAACACACACACACACACACACAAACACACTCACACACAAACACACAAACACACTCACACACAAACACACTCACACACATTCACACACAAACACATCCACACACAAACACATCCACACACAAACACAAACACATTCACACACAAAAACACACACACAACCACACTCACACACAAACACACTGACACACACAAACATACACACACACACAAACACACTCACACACAAACACACTCACACACATTCACACACAAACACATCCACACACAAACACATCCACACACAAACACAAACACATTCACACACAAAAACACACACACAACCACACTCACACACAAACACACTGACACACAAACACACACACACAAACACACTCACACACATTCACACACAAAAACACACACACACAAACACACTGACACACAAACACACAAACACACACACACAAACACACTCACACACAAACACACTCACACACATTCACACACAAAAACACACACACACACACACAAACACACTCACACACAAACACACTGACACACATTCACACACAAAAACAGGCACACACGCACAAACACACACACATACACACACAAACACACACACATACACACACAAACACACACACACACACAAACACACACACATTCACACACAAACACTCACACACACAAACACACACACACAAACACACACAAACACATTCACACACACACAAACACACACTCACACACTCACACACAAACACACACACACACACACAAACACACACACAGACACTCACACACACAGACACTCACACACACAGACACTCACAGACAAACAGACTCACACACAAACACACACAAACTCACACACAAACACACTCACACACAAACACACTCACACACAAACACACACACTCACATTCACACACACAAACACACTCACACACAAACAAACACACTCACACACACACACACACACACACAAACACACACACTCACACACAAACACACTCTCACACACACACACAAACACACACTCACACACAAACACACTCACACACAAACACACTCACACACTCACACACAAAACCAAACACACACACAAACACAAACACACAAACACACACACACACACAAACACACACTTACATACATACACACACAAACACACTCACACGCAAACACACACTCACACACAAACACACACACATTCACACACACAAACACACACACACAAACACACACACACACACAAACACACACACACACACAAACACACAAAACACACTCACACACAGACACACACACAAACACACAAACACACACACTCACACACAAACACACACTCACACACAAACACCCACTCACACACAAACACACTCACACACACACACACACTCACACACAAACACACACACACACACAAACACACACACACACAAACACACTCACACACAAACACACACACCCACACACAAACAGGCACACTCACACACACACAAACACACACACACACACACACACTCACACATAAACACACACACACAAACACACACACACACACACAAACACACATACACAAACTCACACTCAAACACATTCACACACAAACACACACACACACAAACACAAACAAACACAAACATACACACACTCACACACAAACACACACACACACACAAACACACTCTCTCACACACACACACACAAACACACTCACACACACACACAAACACACTCAC
This sequence comes from Heterodontus francisci, assembly GCF_036365525.1. Lineage (NCBI taxonomy): Eukaryota > Metazoa > Chordata > Chondrichthyes > Heterodontiformes > Heterodontidae > Heterodontus > Heterodontus francisci. The sequence goes on along the minus strand of NC_090409.1, from coordinate 36,134,819 downwards.
ACACACTCACACACAAACACACTCACACACAAACACAAACACACACACAAGCACGAACACACACAAACACACACAAACACACTCACACACAAACACAAACACACATTCACAAAAACATACAAACACACATACACAAAACACACAGTCACATGCACACAAACACACACACACACACACTCACACACACTCACACACAAACACACTCACACACAAACACACACACAAACACACATTCACAAAAACATACAAACACACATACACAAAACACACAGTCACATACACACAAACACACACACACAAACACACACACACACACAAACACACACACACACAAACACACTCACACACAAACACACACACCCACACACAAACAGGCACACTCACACACACACAAACACACACACACACACACTCACACATAAACACACACACACAAACACACACACACAAACACACACAAACACACACACACAAACTCACACTCAAACACATTCACACACAAACACACACACACAAACACAAACAAACACAAACATACACACACTCACACACAAACACACACACACACACACACAAACACACTCTCTCACACACACACACACAAACACACTCACACACACACAAACACACTCACACACACACACAAACACACTCACACACACTCACACACAAACACACTCACACACAAACACAAACACACACACGCAAGCACGAACACACACAAACACACACAAACACACTCACACACAAACACAAACACACATTCACAAAAACATACAAACACACATACACAAAACACACAGTCACATGCACACAAACACACACACACACACACTCACACACACTCACACACAAACACACTCACACACAAACACAAACACACACACACACAAACACACATTCACAAAAACATACAAACACACATACACAAAACACACAGTCACATACACACAAACACACACACACAAACACACACACACTCACACACACACTCACACACACAAACCCACACACACACACACACTCACACTCAAACACATTCACACACAAACACACTCACACAAACACACGCACACACACTCACACACACAAACAAACACACACACACAAACACACACACACACAAACACACTCAAACACAAACACACACACACTCACACAAGCACACACACTCACACACAAACACACTCACACACAAACACACACACACAAACACACACCTTCACGCACACAAACACACTCACACACACACAAACACACTCACACACACACAAACACACACACACAAACACATTCACAAACACAAAACACACTCACACACACAAACACACACACAAACACACACACATTCACACACACACTCACACACACACAAACACACACGCACACAAACACACACACGTACACACTCACACGCAAGCACACACACAAACACACACACACACAAACGCACACACTCACACAGGCACACACTCACACACAAACACACTCACACACAAACACACACACACACACACACTCACACACAAGCACACACTCACACACAAACATACACACTCACACACAAGCACACACACACACAAACACACTCACACATAAACACACACACAAACTCACTCACACACACACACACACACACAAACAAACACAAACATACACACACTCACACACATATACATAAGACACACTCACATACACACAAACACACTTACACAATCACACAAAGACTAACACACAAATACACTCGCACACACACAAATACACTCACACAAAGACAAACACACTCACACATACACTAAAGCATACAAAGACTAATACACAAACACACATTCACAAAAACACACACTCACACATACACAAACACACACACTCACACACAAGCACACAAAGACTAACAAACACTCACACATACACAAAAACACACAAAGACTAACACACAAACAGACATACACAAAAGCACACACTCAAACATACACAAACACACTAAGACACAAACAAAGACTAACACACATACAAAACACACTCAAACAAACACAAAAACATACACAAACACACACACAAAACACACATACACGAACACACAAAGACTAACACACAGCACACACAAAGACTAACACACAAACACACACTCACACATAGACAAAAACACAAACACACAAAGACTAACACACAAACAGACATACACAAAAAACACACATTCACACAGACACAACACACAAAAAATGTGTGAAGCTGCTAGACTGGGTCTGCGGCAGTTGGTGAGGGAACCAACAAGAGGGAAAATCCAACTTGACCTCATCCTCACCAATCTGCCTGCCGCAGATGCTTCTGTCCATGACAGTATTGGTAGGAGTGACCACCACACAGTACTTGTGGAGATGAAATCCCGCCTTCACATTGAGGATACCGTCCATCGTGTTGTGGTGGCACTATCACCGTGCGAAATGGGATAGATTTCGAACAGATCTAGCAATGCAAAACTGGGCATCCATGAGGCACTGTGGGCCATCAGCAGCAGCAGAATTGTACTCCATCACAATCTGTAACCTCATGGCCCAGCATATCCCCCACTCTACCATTACCATCAAGCCAGGAGACCAACCCTGGTTCAATGAAGAGTGCAGGAGAGCATGCCAGGAGCAGCACCAGGCATACCTCAAAATGAGGTGTCAACCTGGTGAAGCTACAACACAGGACTATCTGCGTGCCAGTGGAAGCAGCACGTGATAGACAGGACTAAGCGATCCTATAACCAACGGATCAGAACTAAGCTCTGCAGTCCTACCACATCCAGCCGTGAATGGTGGCTGACAATTAAACAACTAACTGGAGGAGGTGGCTCCACAAATATCCCCATCCTCAAGTATGGGGGAGCCCAGCACATCAGTGCGAAAGATAAGGCTGAAGCATTTGCAACAATCTTCAGCCAGAATTGCCGAGTTGATGATCCATCTGGGCCTCCTCCTGAAGTCACCAGCATCACAGATGCCAGACTTCAGCCAATTCGATTCACTCCACGTGATATCAAGAAACCACTGAAGGCACTGGATACTGCAAAGGCTATGGGTCCTGACAATATTCCGGCAATAGTACGGAAGACCTGTGCTCCAGAACTTGCCGCGCCCCTACCCAAGATGTTCCAGTACAGCTACAACACTGGCATCTACCCTGCAATGTGGAAAATTGCCCAGGTATTTCCTGTTCACAAAAAGCAGGACAAATCCAACCCGGCTAATTACCACCCCATCAGCCTACTCTCAATCATCAGTAAAGTGATGGAAGGTGTCATCAACAGTGCCATCAAGCGGCACTTGCTTAGCAATAACCTGCTCAGTGACGCTCAGTTTGGGTTCCGCCAGGGCCACTCAGCTCCTGACCTCATTACAGCCTTGGTTCAAACATGGACAAAAGAGCACAGTGGCAGCAGTGTGTACCATCTACAAGATGCACTGTAGCAATGAACTGAGGCTCCTTCAAGAGCACCTTCCAAACCCGTGACCTCTACCAACTGGAAGGACAAGGGCAGCAGATACATGGGAACACCACCGCCTGCAAGTTCCCCTCCAAGTCACACTCCATCCTGACTTGGAACTATATCACCGTTCCTTCACTGTCGCTGGGTCAAAATCCTGGAACTCCCTTCCTAACAGCACTGTGGGTGTACCTACCCCACATGGACTGCAGAGGTTCAAGAAGGCAGCTCACCACCACCTTCTCAAGGGTAATTTGGGATGGGCAATAAATGCTGGCCTGGCCAGCGACGCCCACATCCCATGAATGAAGTTTTAACTATCGATCTCAGCATATTATCTAAATGGTGAGAGATTGCAGAGCTCTGAGATACAGAGGGATCTGGGTGTCCTAGTACATGAATTGCAAATTCTATCGAGAGGCCGAGTGGCCTACTCCTGCTCCGAATTCGTCTGTTCATATGTTCGTAGGTTGGTATATACTTAACAACTGAGCGTCCACAACTCTCTGGGGTAGAGAATTCCAGAGATTCACAACCCTCTGAGTGAAGACATTTCTCCTCATCTCAGTCCCCAATGGCTGAGCCCTTACCCTGAGACTGGGACCCACCCCTCCCCCCCCACCCCCCACTAGTTCTAGACTCTCCAGTTGGGGTTGGGGGAAACAACCCCTCAGTATCTAGTCCACCAGGTACAAACTGGTGTATCGGAATGCTTTGAGCATCATCTCATCTCCCAGTGAGGGAAGTGCTGAGAAACGTTCAAAAGGGGAATTGGATAAATAGTTGAAAGAGAAAAGCTGGCAGGGATTTGCGGGGGGGATGGTGGGGTGGGTGAGAGGGACTAATTGGCTCCTTCAAAGAGCCAGCACAGGCAGGATGGGCCGAATGGACTCTTCCTGTGCCAGATCCATCGCTGATTCGATGATGATCGGAAGACCTTGCATTCCTCTAACGCCTGTCACAAGCTCAGGATGCCCCAAAGTGCTTCCCCACCCAGGCAGGAGCGCGTTGAAGTGCCGTAACGGCAGAAACGCGGCAGCTGGACTGCGCACAGCAAGATCCCACAGACAGTAATGTGACGACGACCGGATGACCTGCCTTTAACGGTGTCGATTGAGAGGCAAATATTAGCCAGGGCAATCGTGCAAACATGCATGCGAGCTCGGAGCAAGGGGCAGGCCATTCGGCCCCTCATGGCCGATGGTGGACTCAACTCCATTTCCCTGCTCACACCTCCCGATACCCTTTGGCTCCCTTCTTTGTCAAGAATCTGCCTCCCTTTGCCTTAATATTTGACGTCACTATTGAATATTCAGACGCCCTCAGTACCGGCACTACCGGGAGCCCGTTAGCTTTTCTGCTCGGACATTATTGGAAGAAGAGTGGGGGTGGGGAGGGGGGAGGTCCTGGGGCCAATATTTATCCCTCAACCACTTCGAAACTCCGGGATTATTCCCCTCCATGCCGTACCTAATCTTAGCGCTCCGACATTCCCTGGTTGACTCGGGCATCCCTTCCACTTCTTTCAATCTTCCCTGGACTGTGGTGGTATCGCCCACGAAGGCATTTGCAAGATTATAAATATCTAAACAAAAAAAACAAGCTTCAAATATTTATCTCACTTCCTTTTTTTTCCCTCATTCTTTGTGGTTCTGGGTTGGCAATTATAGATTCTGGGGCTTTATTACACACTTTGATATGAATAACCCAGTCCCGTTGCTCAGAAATCCCCCAGAATTACAAGCCGCATTAATCAAACTCACTCTCTCCGTGTCTCCTTTGCTTTGTGTCGCAGGTTACACGCCACTCCACGTTGCAGTGAACAGTCGGCACAAGGAGCTTGTCGCCCTCTTGTTGGACCAGGGTGCCGATGTCGATGCTGTGGTAAGGCCAGGGAGAGGTTTGCCTCCGTTCTGTTGGACCTTTGCAACTCCTGGGCCGATGGGCGCCCAATGTACCCAGTCCTCGGGAGGGCGGGGATCAAACCGGATTTACTGCAGGGGGCATAAATGGGCAATGATGGCACTCTCAGTTGTTTTAGAGGGCAGTTAAGAGTCAACCGCATTGCAGTAGGCCCGGAGTCACACGTAGGCCAGACCGAGTCAAGTGGGAGGATTTCCTTCGCAGAAGAACAAGTGGGTTTTTAATCGACAATCTGGTAGTTTCATGGTTAACAAGACAAGCTTTATAATTCCATTGATTTATTCAGTGAACTGAATTTAAATTCCCCCCCACGTGGGATTTGAACTCACGTCTCCAGAGCCTGACTCCAGGCCTCTGAATTACTAACTCACTAACTTTACCACTGTGCCACCATGCATGAAGGGATTTTGTGGGTTAGGATTAGACTCTCTAATGGGATTCTCTGAGGACCTTTCTCATTCATACATGACTCCTGTTTGTTGCAGGACATTAAGAGTGGTCGGACTCCCCTAGTCCATTCTGTGGAGAATAACTACATGGATATGGTGAATCTCCTCCTGCAGGTAGGTGCTTGTCAAACACTCTGGAGATATTGAAGGGTTAAAATAGTCAGTGTTCGGGGTGCGAGGGGCTGAGAACAGGAGGCAAACAAAGTCTCAATGCAACGCAAAGGGAAACACCTCAATGTTCCCTCGCTTGCAGATGGAGCTGTCGCCCAGGCTGCCAGTTCGCCCCCCAGGGCACCAAGTCTTTGCCCGTCCCGAGCGAAGAGGAGCGGAGGGGAGAGGCAGATCAGAGGATCTCCCCTGTAGGATTGCTCCTGCGCCTCCCCATGGTCACCTGCGGCTGGTTTCCATTAGCAAAAGGATGGGCACGCCCCTGTCTCCTCGGGCCCTCCGTGGCTAACACAGCAAGATCCCACAGACAGCAATGAGATAAATGACCAGATGATCTGGTTTTGGTGATGTTGGTTGAGGGACCAATGTCAGCCCTGCCCTTAGAGACGGAGAGTCATTTGCTGCACAGAAGGAGGCCGATCGGCCCATCAAGTCTGTGCCGGTCCGCCGCAGTGTTATCCAGTCAGTCCCACTGCCCCTTTCGATCCCCGTCGCCCTGTAGATTTATTATCTCCAAGCGGCCCACCCAATTTCCTGTTGAAATCATTGATCGTCTTTGATCATCTCCACTTTCCCCGCCCTCGTAGGCAGTGAGTTCCAGGTCATTACCGCTCGCTGTGTACGAACGTTCTTCCTCATATTCCCCCTGTATCTCTTACCCAAAACCTTCAATCTGTGTCCCCCTAGTCCTTATACCATCATCTTCCAACTGTGACCATGGAATGTTTCATATCCAACCCGAGGGGACAGACCGGGGCCTCAGTGTAATGTCCCACCCAAAGGATGGCATCTCTGACAGTGCGGCACTCCCTCAGTACTGACCCTCTGACAGTGCAGCGCTCCCTCAGTACTGACCCTCTGACAGTGCGGCACTCCCTCAGTACTGACTCTCTGACAGTGTAGCGCTCCCTCAGTACTGACCCTCTGACAGTGCGGCACTCCCTCAGTACTGAGCCTCTGACAGTGTAGCGCTCCCTCAGTACTGACCCTCTGACAGTGCGGCACTCCCTCAGTACTGAGCCTCTGACAGTGTAGCGCTCCCTCAGTACTGACCCTCTGACAGTGCGGCACTCCCTCAGTACTGAGCCTCCGACTGTGCAGCAATCCCTCAGTACTGACCCTCTGACAGTGCAGCACTCCCTCAGTACTGACCCTCCGACAATGCAGCACTCCCTCAGTACTGACCCTCTGACAGTGCTGCACTCCCTCAGTACTGACCCTCAGATAGTACAGCACTCGCTCAGTACTGACCCTCTGACAGTACAGCACTCCCTCAGTACTGACCCTCTGACAGTGCAGCACTCCCTCAATACTGACCCTCTGACAGTGCAGCACTCCCTCAGCACTGACCCTCCGACAGTGCAGCACTCCCTCAGTACTGACCCTCTGACAGTGCAGCACTCCCTCAGTACTGACCCTCCGACAGTGCAGCGCTCCCTCAATACTGACCCTCCGACAGTGCAGCACTACTCCCTCAATACTGACCCTCCGACAGTGCAGCACTCCCTCAGCACTGACCCTCTGGCAGTGCAGCGCTCCCTCAGTACTGACCCTCCGACAGTGCAGCACTACTCCCTCAATACTGACCCTCCGACAGTGCAGCACTCCCTCAGCACTGACCCTCCGGCAATGCAGCACTCCCTCAGTACCACACTGGGAGTGTCGGCCTGGATTATGGGCTCCGGTTTCTCGAGTGGGATTTGAACCCGCCAACCCCTGGTTCTGGGAGATCGAGTTACCCACTGAACAACTGCTCACTCCAACTGGGAATGATGGGGGAATTGACAGCCATTCTGTCTCTGCTTTCTGACAGCACGGTGCCAATGTGAACCTGCAGACCTACTCGGGAAACACTGCTCTCCATTCATCCAGCGGCCGGGGTTTGATGGAGATCGTTAAGGCCCTGCTGAAAAACGGGGCGGACAGCAGCATTAAAAACTGTCACAACGACACCTCGCTAATGGTGGCCAAGAACAAGAAGGTTGGTTTGGAGCGCGAGGCCGCAAAAATTGAGCCAGGGAAATCCCCAACCTCTCAGTCCCTGGCCCCGCTCACAAGGCTGGCCAATCAGCTGCAGAGGTGGTGCACTTGTGTCTCCAGGTCAAAGGTCGTGCCCTGGGAGGGTGCGTAATCTACATTCAGAGTGAGGTGGTAGCTCAGGGTGCTGACTCTGTCCTGGGGGGTACTGTTCTGTTGGGACCAGTACCTCATCACCACTGACCCCTTGCCCCAATGTAAGGATCAGGTAGAATATGGCACCCACAACACTGTTCCCACTGAAAGTCCAACACGCACATTCTGGCAATGTTGTGTGAGGTGTGACGAAGAGGTCCCCCCCCAGGTGACGGGAATTGTGGAATTTTTTTATTGTCGATGGGATTTGGGCGACGCTGGCAAGGCCTGGGATTTGTGGCCTGTCCTGAATTGCCCTTCAACTGAGTGGATTGCCAGGCCATTTCAGAGGAGCGGTTAAGAGTCAACCACATCGCTGTGGGTCTGGAGTCACACGTAGGCCTTGACTGGGTAAGGACGGCAGATTTCCTTCCCTAAGGGACATTAGTGAACTGGATTTCTTTTACAAAAAACAATCAATGATAGTTGCTTCGCGCCGTTATGGAGGCGAGCTTTTAATTGTAGATTTCTATTAAACAATTGGATTTATTAAATTGAACTTCTATCAGCTACCATAGTGGGATTTGAACCCATGACACCAAGGCAGCTGGCATAGTAGGTTAGTGATATTACCACTACACCACCATCGCCCATAGTAATCAGGCCATTTGGCCCATTGTGTCTGTGCTAGCACTATGGTTAAGCAATCCATTCCCCCAATCCCCTTCTCACTGAAGAAAGTTAGCATGCAGGTACAGCAAGCAATTAGGAAAGCAAGTGGCCTGTTGGCCCTTATTACAAAGTGATTGGAGTAGATCTGTAGAGAGGTCTTGCTCCAGTTATATATAAGGCCTTGGTGAGACCACACCTGGAGGACTGTGTCTAGTTTGGTCTCTTTCCCTGAGGAAGGATATACTTGCCTTAGAGGGAGTGCAACGAAGGTTCACTGGACTGGTTCCTGGGATGAGGGGATTATCCCATTGAGGTGAGATTTAGTAGACTGGGCCGATATTCTCTGGAGTTTAGAAGAATGAGAGGTGATCTCATTGAAATGCATAAAATTCTCAGAGGGTTTGACAGGGTGGATACTGAGGGGCTGTTACCCCACCCCGCTGGAGAGTCCAGAACTGGGGGGGGGGGGTGGGTTCCAGACTGGTAAGGGGTCGGCCATTTGGGATTGAGATGGGGAGAAATGTCTCCGCTCAGAGGGTTGTGAATCTCTGGAATTCTCTACCCCAGAGAGCTGTGGATGCTCAGTTATTGAGTATATTCAAGACTGAGATCGAGAGATCTTTGGGCACTGAGGGGAATCAAGGGATAGGGCGGGAAAGTGGAGTTGAGGTAGATGATCAGCCATGATCTTATTGAATGGGGTAGCAGGCTCGAGGGGCCGAATGGCCTCCTCCTGCTCCTATTCCTGATGTCCATAGTCGGGTAATATATTTAAGTTCGAGTGAGCACGGAAGCTGGTCCCCTCTTTCATATGGGGAGTCCAACAGATGTTGAGGGAAATGTTCCAAGCTGTTTCACTGAGGACTTTGTATTTTTCCAGGTGATTGACATCCTGCGGGGGAAGGCGAGTCGGACCGTCTCTCAGCCTCCGCCGAGCCAGAGAGCGCCCAGTGTGATAAAGGAGTGTGATTCGTCCAGCAGCAAGTCAAACTCCCCACTCCCAGGGCCGCACGGTCAGTATCAGTGTCGAGCCAGCTCCTTAGCTCCTTGTCTAAGTGAAAGGCGGGATGAGTCAGAGTGGGGGGAGGAGGGGCTGCAGTCATCTATTGATGTATGATTTGAGGACAAGACGGCCCCCAGTCCGTCTTCAAGGTTCGAATCCGGGTGTGGGGATGGTGGTGGTGAAATCAGTTCAGGCCAACAGTTCAAAACGTTCTCATCGGGAATTGAAAGCCTGTTATTACACCACGGCCGATTTGCTTCTTTCTTTGCCTAGAATGAAGGCCTCACAATTGATTAAAGTATAGGCCTCACCCTGGCCTAGAATGAAGGCCTCACCCTGGCCTAGAATGAAGGCCTCACCCTGGCCTAGAATGAAGGCCTCACCCTGGCCTAGAATGAAGGCCTCAACGTGGCCTAGAATGAAGGCCTCAACGTGGCCTAGAATGTCAGCCACACTGTCAACCATTGACTTGCATGTGAAGGAACCAAATTTAAGATGGATGGCACAAGAACCAGAGGGGGGAAGATGAGGAGAATTTTTTTTGACGCAGTGAGTTGTTGTGATCTGGAACGCGCTGCCTGAAAGGGCGGTGGAAGCAGATTCAATCGTAACTTTCAAAAGAGGAATTGGAGAAATACGCGAAGGGGAAAAAATTTGCAGTGTTACAATCAGGTGAGAAAGGGGTCTAGGGTTCCCTCTCAGCCTTAGTTAATTGATGCTGAACTCAGGAAACCAATTGATGTGAAGGGTGGGGCCAGTTGGAAAAACCTTATCTCCTGCAAAAATGGGATGGGAATTGTCCCAATCGGAATATCTCGGCCTTGCTGTTTATGAACAGCGGACAACATCCACTGTGGGTGAGGTGCTGGAGGCTCTCAGCAGCTGCTGATCCCAAACTCCAGGGACATGTCCGCAGGGCAGAGGGCAAGAAATGAATGGAGAAGGTATTCAGGGAGTTGTGATGGTCATCACCTGGAATATTTAATAGTCCTCCTGGGGAAATGTGCCCAGAGATACCTGACTCTGAATCTTATCTCCTCCTTGTTGTTTTCCAGTGTTGAGTTGTCCATCACCCGGTGCCCATCAGGCCAGATCACCACTGCACCTCCTCCTGCCATCGGCCTCGAGCCCCACTCAGGGCTCACCGTCCAACCAGTCCTCCGACAGCCAGGCGTCCTGCTGCCAGCAGTCCCCCCAGACTGGTGCCACGACGAGGAGCTGCCCTGGCGTGCCAAAGCCTGACGGTGAACGCCAGCCCGACGACGCGTCCCTCAGCGTCCAGGAGGAGAGAGGTCCGCCGGTGACTCTTCCCTACCCATGGGAGAAGCTGGAGCGCCGTGTTCAAGACAAGAGGCCGCCCGCGAGTTCCCCGTCACGCACGCCTCCAGTGCATCAAGGAGGGCACTGCCCGCTTGGGCACGCCGCCCCTCCGATGTTTCAATACGAACTCCTGGGCCACCCAATCCACCCCAGTGGGGGCTTCACCATTTCTCCATTCCACCAAAGACATCCGGCCATTGATGGCTCTTTCCTGAACTTCCTCGGCGGGCCGCTCCCCGCCCTTGCTCACCCGGCCTTCGCCACTCACCCACAGTGCCCGCCCAGTCAGCACGCCAGCATTAAAGAACGCCCTGCCAACGCAGCTCCGCCTAAACACTTCCGAGACGCCTCACAGCCACCGCTGCAGCATCAGGGGAGACCACCCAGCCGGAACAGTGACCGCTCGGACATCTCGACGCTCAGCACCAATAGCGCGGGCAGAGGAGAAAGTTGACACGGGCACCTTCGAACTCAGACTGTGTACTGTTGTAAATACCCATCCTGTTTGACTGTACACTCCAGGTGGAAAATAGATCGATTGAGCCATTTAATGCCCTCGATTGAAAACGCACCCCGGAATTTTTAAAATAAATCATGTAGATATTCATTTTCACCTACCAGTTGAGTGACGTTTTCTCACGCTCTTAAGTGTAAACACTCTGAACGCCGGTAAACGGAAGCCGTTCACCAATCCTCAGAAAGAAAAAGTAATTCCACTCCAGTTAACCTTGTTGGCATTGTAATTTGTGCATCAAACACTCCCCAGGACAGGTACAGCACGGGGGTTAGATACAGAGTAAAGCTCCCTCTGCACTGTCCCCCATCAAACACTCCCAGGACAGGTACAGCACGGGGGTTAGATACAGAGTAAAGCTCCCTCTGCACTGTCCCCCATCAAACACTCCCCAGGACAGGTACAGCACGGGGGTTAGATACAGAGTAAAGCTCCCTCTACACTGTCCCCCATCAAACACTCCCAGGCTAGACGCATTGAGAAGTTTTCTGAACAAACGCAGCATGGATTGAGACCCTGAAGTCTGCGTCCTCTCTCCCACCCATCAGTTCTCTGACTCACCTAGCCCCTGCCTCGCTGGTTGTCGGTCTGCGGGCCCAAACTCACCGGCAATGACACTAGGACTGGTGGTTCCACCCGCAGGTACAAGAGAGACGACTGCCGCAGTCTCAGTTTACACCCCACCGTCTGATAGGCTAAAGTCTGCAGCTAGGCCACCTCCAGGCCCCAGTGAGAACTGACAGTCTATTCAACTCCGGAAGGCTTCGCAGGCACGTTCAATCTCCCCCTCACCCACTCCAGCAGGGGGTAACTGCAAATGAATTTAACCCTCGACAGTGCCCCATCACACTTAACAACACAACACTTAATGCTGTGAGGAGGCAGGTTCAAGAAACATTATCAGCAACTTGACACCAGTAATATAACCGAACGAGAGGTCAGTTGGACTAACGGATCAGAGGGTTAAATGATGAGGTATAGTTTTGTAAACTGGCCTTGTCTTCTCTTAAGTTTAGAATGTCGTGTGGTGTCCTTATCGGGGTGTATGAAATGTTTGATGGGAGAAGCAGAGGAACTACTTTCTCTGGTTGGTGTGGGCCGAGGGCGGGAGAGTCCAGAATAAGGGGTCAGAACCTTAAAATTCGAGCCAGGCCGTTCAGGGGACATGTCAAGAAAAGCTTAAGCCAATGAGTTTACATCTCCCCATCAGCAGCTGTGTGACAGAATGTCGTCACTGAGAGAGCGTGACAGCACAGGAAGAGCCCATTCGGCCCATCGTCCCTGTGCTAGCTCTTTGAAAGATCTATCCAATTAGTCCCCACTCCCCACCCTCCTGCTCTTTCCCCCATCGCCCTGCAAATTTTCCCCCTTCCAGTATTTCTCCAATTCCCCCTTTTGAAAGTTACTACTGAATCTGCTTCCACCGCCCTTTCAGGCAGCGCGTTCCAGATCACAACAGCTCACTAAAACATCCGAAGGCATTTCACAGGCGTGATTAGCAAACAAAATTTGACACTGAGCCACATAAGGAGATATTAGGGACCGGCGACCAAAAGCTCAGTCAGAGAGATCGGTTTTTAAAGGAGGAGAGAGAGAGAGAGAGAGAGAGGCGGAGAGGTTTAGGGAGGGAATTCCCGAGCTTAGGGCCCCAGGGCAGCTGAAGGCACGGCCGCCAATGGTGGAGCGATGGGAAAGAGAGCGGAATTGGAGGAAGGGCAGAGAGCTCGGAGGGTTGTAGGAGGTTACAGCCAAGTTTAGAGGTAACAAAGACACAGACGAGGGTTTCATGTTGGGGTGAAGCTTGGGGTGGAGACGAGTCATGTCCGAGGGTTGGAGGCCGGCAGCCTTAGTCATTCAGGTCATAGGCGAGGCCTAGCAACAGAGGATGGCCCGCCATCGCTAGGCAACCTGGTGTGGGCCCTAACCTGCGGTCAAGCCTGCATGGAATAAACTGTGGAAGTGCGTGAGGAGATAAAGAGTGACAGTCGACAGACATTATGCCCAAGCAGGGTTAATTCACAGGCGGAAATCAGATTCAGGCCTTTTCACAACTTGACCAGATATAAAGGATGTGGCATGTCACAGAGCGGAGGTTTTTTGCGAACTCCACACGCAGTGGGAAAGGATATATGAGCTGGTTACTTCCTGCCCATGTCTGCTCAGCACTGCCTCAGATCGAAGCACTGTGGACGGGGATTCTCTGAACGGACGTGCGAGTTAGGGCAGGGAAATTGCGGCTGCTTCCAGTTAATGGCTCGCTCGGGGCCATGAGGGCGGGGCTTCACCCCGTGTGACTGAAAGAAAGATCTGGCATTTGTATGGCACCTCCGCACGTCCCAAAAGGTGCTGAAGCCAATCAAGTACTTTCTTCTTGAAGTGTGGCCAAGCTGTGCACAGGGAGATCCCACAAACAGTAAAGATGACCGGATCACCTGTTATCATGATGTTGGTTGAGGGATAAATATTGGCCCCAGGACACCGGGGAGAACTCTGTCTCACACCCCCTCCCCCTGCTTTTCTTCCAATATCTGCCCTGGGGCCTTTTACATAAACCTGAAAGGGTGCAATGAGCAAATGGCACAGCCTGGCAAATCACATGTCGAGGGAGCCTTACTCTTTATCGAACCCCCTTTTTTTTTTCTTTTTTTATACCAGTTGACCTTTATACCCCAGGCCCCTTTTAGTTTGCCTGAGGTGGCCTTTATTCCTCAGGCCCCCGCTTATATACATTTTGTAATATAACTTTATGAAAATTGAATAAAATGAACAAAACTTAAGTTAAAATGCCATTCTCGGCATCGACAATGCACTCCAGTCTCTGCTGTGCCCACCATTCGCGGAAGGCCTCAAGCGTACCAGCGGGCACTGCGTGCTCGTTCTCCAGGGACACACAGGCGTGAACGTAACCGCGGAAGAGGGGCAGGCAATCGGGGAGGACAGACCCCAACCCCCCCCCCCCGACGGCCTGCAGCCTGGACCGGTGAATTGCCACCTTGGCCAGGCCCAGGAGCAGACCGACGAGGTGATCCTCCTCCCGGCCCACGCCCCTCCGCACCGGGTGCCCAAAGATCAGGAGCGTGGGACTGAAGTGCAGCCAGAATTTGAGGAGCAGCCCCTTCAGATACTCAAAGAGGGGCTGCAATCTCGCACACTCCATATATACGTGAAACACAGACTCGTCCAGGCCGCAGAAAGTACAGCTGGCCTGGGAGTCCGTGAACCTACTTAAAAGTCTATTGCACGGGACTGCTCTGTGCAGCACCCTCCACCCCAGGTCCCCGATGTAAAGGGGGAAGACTCCCGCGTAGAGAGACCTCCATCGGGATTTCCCCTCGCCGCCAAATGGCAACGCGGACCGCCAGGGCGTGTCCGGCCGGCTGACGAGGGCGAGGAAGTGGAGAGTGTGCAGGAGCAGCCCGTACAGGAAACCTCTCCGTGCTAATTGGAATGGCACGGAGGGCATTTCCGAGAGGCGGCTCGGGTTGTGCGGGACCGGCTCCCGAGGAGGGTTTCGGGGCCTGGGTCCGATGAGCTGTTCCGGCCGAGCAGGGGTCAGCTCGGCCAGGAGCGCTCCGCACTCCCAAGTCCCCTCGTCACCCGTAGTGAAGGGTGTCCTGGGGGCTTCGGCTACTCCTCCGCCCGCCGGACCGTCCCCGGAGTCGGCCACCCAGACAGCCGAGGCGCTCTCCTCCGCCAGCGGGGGAGCGCCTTGACTGGAGGCGACCATGTTCCAGACTCGGAATAGATCCCGGTAAAAGACAGGCAACTCCCTCAGAGAAGCGTGGCTAACGGACTCCACTGGGAGCTGCATGTCGTCTTGAAGGCAGTGACACTGGCGGAAAAAATACGTCGCCAGCGCACACCATCTGGGAGGACACTCGACGTACAGGTATCTCTGCAGGGTCCGAAGGCGGAGAGTCGCAGCCTGGGTGCGGACGCACACCAGCGACTGGCCGCCCTCCTCAATCGGGAGACTCAGGACCACGGCAGAGACCCAGTGTTTCCTCTTGCCCCAGAAGAAATCGACGAGTTTCTTCTGGATCTTGGTGGTGAATGCAGGGGATGGGGCCAGAGTGACCAACCGGTACCACAACATGGAGGCCACCAGTTGGTTTATGACCAGCGCTCGGCCCCTGTAGGAAAGCACTCGGAGCAGTCCTGTCCAGCGCCCCAGCCGAGCGGTGACTTTCGCCTCCAACTCCTGCCAGTTTGCCGGCCAGGCTTCCTCAGCGGGGCTAAGGTGGACTCCCAGATAGAGGAGGTGCGTGGTGCTCCACGCAAAAGGTGTCATCTCCTCCGGCAGGGAGTCCACCCGCCACTGACCAACCAGGAGTCCGGAACATTTCTCCCAATTGATCCTCGCGGAGGACGCGGCAGAAAAGGTCTGCTGGCAGTCGCGCATCCTCCGCAAGTCAACGGGATCTGTGACCGCGATGAGCACGTCGTCGGCGCAAGCCGAGAGGATGACCCGCATGGCCGGCTCGCGCAGAGCCAATCCTGTCAACCTCCTACGAAGCAGGCACAGGAAGGGCTCCATGCAGATGGTATACAATTGGCCGGACATTGGGCATCCCTGAGGCACTCCTCTCCCAAAGCGAAGGGGCGCCGTCAAGGACCCGTTAACTTTGACTCGACACTCTGCGGTGGCGTACAAAAGTCGGACCCGGGCCACGAAATGCGGCCCGAGTCCGAAAGTGCGCAGAGTCCTGAAAAGGTATTCGTGATCCACCCTGTCGAACGACTTCTCCTGATCGAGGGAGAGAAAGGCGACCGACTGACCAGTCCTCTGGGAAAGATGGATCAGGTCCCGGACCAGGTGGATGTCGTCCTGGATGGACCGGCCCGGGACCGTGTAGGACTGGTCGGGGTGGATCATGTGGGCCAGCACGGAGCCCAGGCGGGTAGACATAGCTCGGGCAAAGATCTTATAATCCGTGCTGAGGAGGGAGACCGGATGCCAATTCTTAAGCAGGCAGAGATCGACCCTCATCGGCAACAGGACGATGACCGCCCTGCGCCACGAGAGGGGCATCTCCCCGGTTGCCAGGCTTTCCCCCAGGACCCACGCGTAATCGCCCCTCAGGATGTCCCAGAATGCCCTGAGGAACTGGAGAACTCCACGGTCAACCCATCTAGCCTTGTGGTTCAGGGCCTTCTTCAATTGAGGGACGCCTCTTCCTGTTTACCCGGGAGGGGTGCGTAGGTTCAGAGACCTCCATCTCAGTCGAGGCCTCTGCTTCTACCTCCGCACCCTGCTGCCCAGATCCCTTGGGCCCGAGCCCGGTCACGGGGCAAGAGGACTCCCCTGGATTGGGCCTAGGACTAAGCTCAGGCTCGGGATCTGCTGTTGTGTCCAGGGGGTGCACCTTTGGGTGTTTCAACCTGCGCTGTGCCTTCCTTCCACTGGATGGGTCTCCCCCTCTCCACCAGAGGCCGTGGAAATCACAGCCTCCGGACCTGCCTGAGCAGTGGTTGTTGCAGGTGTCGGGGAAGTAGGGGGAGATACAGAGGCGCCACCCTGGGCCGCTGAGGTGGAGTTGGCGGCCCGGAGGCTGGGGCAGCTCTTCGGAACATGCCCCACCCCCTTGCAGGTATGGCACTGCTCCCCGTCCGAGGTCCAGAAGACACGGTAGGCCGTCCCCTGGAACCCGACATTAAACTGGCCTTCCGTAACCTCCTCCCGTGCCAGCTGCATAAAAGGCTGGCGGCAGAAGGAGTAGACATGCCGGAGGCTGTTCTCCTGAAGACCGAGCGGGACTGAGGTGAGTCCTGTCTTTACCAGGAGCTCACCAGGAATGAAGGGCGGGACAGTAGATAAAATGACCCTTTGTGCAGTGGCCTCCAGGGGGTCCACTGGCAGAAAGGTCCCGTCCCGCCCACGGTGAGCCCCTTGTTCAGAGCCAGGGACACCACCCGCTCGGTCTTCAGGAGAAACACAGCCTTCCTGTACATTTTAGAGGCTGCAACAATGGCCGAAGGGGGTGACAACCTTGGCCATTGACTTCACGCACGCCTCGACTGATATATTGGGGTGGACGTAGCTCTTGACCCCATGCTTTGATATTAACAGCGTAAGCGGGGCCGGGGGAACAGGTGCAGCTGGAGCAGCCGCAGCAGCATATGTGCGAGAAGGTCCCGCCACCGGCGAAGAGGGGCTTGCCATGGGGTCGAAGAGCCACGCCCACCCCTAAGAAATAAAGCACACGACAGTTTTGTTTTTAAAACCTTAACCGATATGATGGGGTGGGGGGCGGGTGGGAAATGGTGGGAGTAGAGGAGGATGGGGTGGAAAGGAAAAGGAAAGGTAGAGGAGAGGATAGGTAGCTGAGTGATGGAAGGGAGAGAAAGGCCACGAGGATGTTTCTGTTAAATGGGTGGTTGGAGCAATTTACTGCAGAGAATACAAAGTCCAGTCTTCTGGTTCATTGCCCGGGTCGGCTGGAACCCCCGGTTCTTTCCACTTTCTGCACTTGTTACAAAGAGTTTCTTCGCCCGGGTGCCTCCAGCCGTCCCGAGCCACACAGTTGGGGTGGGGAGGGAGGCCCCCTTCGTGCAAGATGGAGGAAAACACAAAAGCAAATACAGGAGCTCCCGATCGAATCTTTCAGCCCCATCCCTGGATCTTCCGGCATCTCCTCCCTCCCCCAAACAGTCCAAGCAAAACAGTTTGCCACTGCTGCAACACCAACCTCTCCAAAATAACTCACAGGTCCTTTTAGTCCAATAGATAGAATCAGTTCCACACTTGTGTTGTAATTCTCAGCTCTCTCCTCTCTCCACTCTCCTCTCTCCTCTCCAGTTGCTGCTCCCACCAGCCTGTATCGGTTGCTGCTTCAGCTGATTACACACAGGAAGTGCGCCACAAACTGTCCAGACAATCCTGTTTTCTTTTCTTTTGAAGGTGGCCTTTATACCCCAGGCCCTTTAAACGTATGTTATGTCAAGGGGGCCTTTATTCCTCAGGCCCCCTTTATAGACATTTTAAAAACAACTTTATCAAAATCAAATAAATAAACCAAAAACTCAAATTAAAATGCCATTCTCGGCGTCGACGATGCACTCCAGTCCCTGCGGTGCCCACCGGTCGCGGAAGGCCTCAAGCGTACCGGCGGACACCGCATGCTCCTTCTCCAGGGACACCCGGGCGCGAACGTAACCGCGGAAGAGGGGCAGGCAATCCGGGAGAACGGAACCCCCGACGGCCCGCAACCTGGACCTGTGAATTGCCACCTTGGCCAGGCCCAGGAGCAGACCGACGAGGAGATCCTCCTCCCGGCCCAAGCCCCTCCGCACCGGGTGCTCAAAGATCAGGAGCGTGGGACTGAAGTGCAGCCAGAATTTGAGGAGCAGCCCCTTCAGATATTCAAAGAGGGGCTGCAACCTCGCACACTCCATATATACATGGAACACGGACACGTACAGGCCGCAGAAAGTACAGGCGGCCTGGGAGTCCGTGAACCTACTTAAAAGCCTATTGCACGGGACTGCTCTGTGCAGCACCCTCCACCCCAGGTCCCCGATGTAAAGGGGGAAGACTCCCGCGTAGAGAGACATCCATCGGGGTTTCCCCTCGCTGCCAGATGGCAACGCGGACCACCGGGGCGTGTCCAGCCGGTTGACGAGGGCGAGGAAGTGGAGAGTGTGCAGGAGCAGCCCGAACAGGAAACCCCTCCGCACCGATTGGAATGGCACGGAGGGCATTTCCGAGAGGCGGCTCGGGTTGTGCGGGACCGGCTCCCGAGGAGGGATTCAGGGCCGGGGTCCGATGAGCAATTCTGGCCGAGCGGGGGTCAGCTCGGCCGGGAGTGCCCTGCACTCCCGAGCCCCCTCGCCACTTTAACCTCGTGCTGTACCTGTCCTGGGAGTGTTTGATGGGGACAGTGTAGAGGGAGATTTACACTGTATCTAACCCCCGTGCTGTACCTGTCCTGGGAGTGTTTGATGGGGGACAGTGTAGAGGGAGATTTACACTGTATCTAACCCCCGTGCTGTCCCTGTCCTGGGAGTGTTTGATGGTGACAGTGTAGAGGGAGATTTACACTGTATCTAACCCCCGTGCTGTCCCTGTCCTGGGAGTGTTTGATGGGGACAGTGTAGAGGGAGATTTACACTGTATCTAACCCCCGTGGTGTCCCTGTCCTGGGAGTGTTTGATGGGGACAGTGTAGAGGGAGCTTTACTCTGTATCTAACCCCCGTGCTGTCCCTGTCCTGGGAGTGTTTGATGGGGACAGTGTAGAGGGAGATTTACACTGTATCTAACCCCGTGCTGTACCTGTCCTGGGAGTGTTTGATGGGGGACAGTGTAGAGGGAGATTTACTCTGTATCTAACCCCCGTGCTGTCCCTGTCCTGGGAGTGTTTGATGGGGGACAGTGCAGAGGGAGATTTACACTGTATCTAACAGATGCTGTCTATTAGACAGTTACCCTCCCCCACTGCACTTACAGTAACTCTCCCTCATGACGTAGTAAACTCTTTTCTAAGAAAATTACAGTTCCAAGTGAGAATGGGCATTTGTTCAAACCATTCATTCCCAGTCTTAGAAGTGCAGGGAAAAGATTCCCGGGAATGAAGCCAACCAAGTTTCAACTGCTAAAAATACCTGATGCAGAGCCCAGTGTCTGGAGAACACGCGTCGGGCCATCTCACAGTCGACCCGAATGTTCAATCAATACAGCAGTTTGCAATGAGCAGTCCAGTGAGACTAATGACTGAGATACATAAAACATTGCTCCCATAGTGTAACTCGCCAACCAAATTAACCATTGTTACAGACTGGAATCTAATCGAGGAGTATGGGCGGACGGGATTATATATAGAATAACAGATACCCGGGAGTGAGTTACAGACTGGAATCTAATCGAGGAGTATGGGCGGACGGGATTATATATAGAATAACAGATACCCGGGAGTGAGTTACAGACTGGAATCTAATCGAGGGGTTCAGGTGGTTTATATATAGAATAACAGATACCCCGGAGTGAGTTACAGACTGGAATCTAATCGAGGGGTTCGGGTGGTTTATATTAAGAATAACAGATACCCGGGAGTGAGTTACAGACTGGAATCTAATCGAGGGGTTCGGGTGGTTTATATTAAGAATAACAGATACCCGGGAGTGAGTTACAGACTGGAATCTAATCGAGGGGTTCGGGGTGGTTTATATTAAGAATAACAGATACCCGGGAGTGAGGTACAGACTGGAATCTAATCGAGGGGTTCGGGTGGTTTATATTAAGAATAACAGATACCCGGGAGTGAGTTACAGACTGGAATCTAATCGAGGGGTTCGGGTGGTTTACATTAAGAATAACAGATACCCGGGAGTGAATTACAGATTGGAATCTAATCGAGGGGTTCGGGGGGTTTAGATATAGAATAACAGATACCCGGGAGTGAGTTACAGACTGGAATCTAATCGAGGGGTTCGGGTGGTTTATATATAGAATAACAGATACCCGGGAGTGAGTTACAGATTGGAATCTAATCGAGGGGTTCGGGTGGTTTATATATAGAATAACAGATACCCGGGAGTGAGTTACAGATTGGAATCTAATCGAGGGGTTCGGGGGGTTTAGATATAGAATAACAGATACCTGGGAGTGAGTTACAGACTGGAATCTAATCGAGGGGTTCGGGGTGGTTTATATATAGAATAACAGTTACCCGGGAGTGAGTTACAGACTGGAATCTAATCGAGGGGTTCGGGTGGTTTATATTAAGAATAACAGATACCCGGGAGTGAGTTACAGACTGGAATCTAATCGAGGGGTTCGGGTGGTTTACATTAAGAATAACAGATACCCGGGAGTGAATTACAGATTGGAATCTAATCGAGGGGTTCGGGGGGTTTAGATATAGAATAACAGATACCCGGGAGTGAGTTACAGATTGGAATCTAATCGAGGGGTTCGGGTTGTTTATGTATAGAATAACAGATACCCGGGAGTGAGTTACAGACTGGAATCTAATCGAGGGGTTCGGGTGGTTTATATATAGAATAACAGATACCCGGGAGTGAATTACAGACTGGAATCTAATCGAGGGGTTCGGGGGGTTTATATATAGAATAACAGATACCCGGGAGTGAGTTACAGACTGGAATATAATCGAGGGGTTCGGGTGGTTTATATATAGAATAACAGATACCCGGGAATGAGTTACAGACTGGAATCTAATCGAGGAGGTCAGTGGGGTTTATATATAGAATAACAGATACCCGGGAGTGAGTTACAGACTGGAATCTAATCGAGGGGTTTGGGGGGGTTTATATATAGAATAACAGATACCCGGGAGTGAGTTGCAGACTGGAATCTAATCGAGGGGTTCAGGGGGTTTTATATATAGAATAACAGATACCCGGGAGTGAGTTACAGACTGGAATCTAATCGAGGGGTTCGGGGGGTTTATATATAGAATAACAGATACCCGGGAGTGAGTTACAGACTGGAATCTAATTAAGCAGTTCGGGGGGTTTATATATAGAATAACAGATACCTGGGAGTGAGTTACAGACTGGAATCTAATCGAGGGTTTCGGGGGGTTTATATATAGAATAACAGATACACGGGAGTGAGTTACAGACTGGAATCTAATCGAGAGGTTCGGGGGGTTTATATATAGAATAACAGATACACGGGAGTGAGTTACAGACTGGAATCTAATCGAGGGGTTCAGGGGGGTTTATATATAGAATAACAGATACCCGGGAGTGAGTTACAGACTGGAATATAATCGAGGGGTTCGGGTGGTTTATATATAGAATAACAGATACCCGGGAATGAGTTACAGACTGGAATCTAATCGAGGGGTTCGGGTGGTTTATATATAGAATAACAGATACCCGGGAGTGAATTACAGACTGGAATCTAATCGAGGGGTTCGGGGGGTTTATATATAGAATAACAGATACCCGGGAGTGAGTTACAGACTGGAATATAATCGAGGGGTTCGGGTGGTTTATATATAGAATAACAGATACCCGGGAATGAGTTACAGACTGGAATCTAATCGAGGAGGTCAGTGGGGTTTATATATAGAATAACAGATACCCAGGAGTGAGTTACAGACTGGAATCTAATCGAGGGGTTTGGGGGGGTTTATATATAGAATAACAGATACCCGGGAGTGAGTTGCAGACTGGAATCTAATCGAGGGGTTCAGGGGGTTTTATATATAGAATAACAGATACCCGGGAGTGAGTTACAGACTGGAATCTAATCGAGGGGTTCGGGGGGTTTATATATAGAATAACAGATACCCGGGAGTGAGTTACAGACTGGAATCTAATTAAGCAGTTCGGGGGGTTTATATATAGAATAACAGATACCTGGGAGTGAGTTACAGACTGGAATCTAATCGAGGGTTTCGGGGGGTTTATATATAGAATAACAGATACACGGGAGTGAGTTACAGACTGGAATCTAATCGAGGGGTTCAGGGGGGTTTATATATAGAATAACAGATACCCGGGAGTGAGTTACAGACTGGAATCTAATCGAGAGGTTCGGGGGGTTTATATATAGAATAACAGATACACGGGAGTGAGTTACAGACTGGAATCTAATCGAGGGGTTCAGGGGGGTTTATATATAGAATAACAGATACCCGGGAGTGAGTTACAGACTGGAATATAATCGAGGGGTTCGGGTGGTTTATATATAGAATAACAGATACCCGGGAATGAGTTACAGACTGGAATCTAATCGAGGAGGTCAGTGGGGTTTATATATAGAATAACAGATACCCGGGAGTGAGTTACAGACTGGAATCTAATCGAGGGGTTTGGGGGGGTTTATATATAGAATAACAGATACCCGGGAGTGAGTTGCAGACTGGAATCTAATCGAGGGGTTCAGGGGGGTTTATATATAGAATAACAGATACCCGGGAGTGAGTTATAGACTGGAATCTAATCGAGGGGTTCAGGGGGTTTTATATATAGAATAACAGATACCTGGGAGTGAGTTACAGACTGGAATCTAATCGAGGGGTTCAGGGGGTTTTTTATATAGAATAACAGATACCCGGGAGTGAGTTACAGACTGGAATCTAATCGAGGGGTTCGGGGGGTTTATATATAGAATAACAGATACCCGGGAGTGAGTTACAGACTGGAATCTAATTAAGCAGTTCGGTGGGTTTATATATAGAATAACAGATACCTGGGAGTGAGTTACAGACTGGAATCTAATCGAGGGGTTCAGGGGGGTTTATATATAGAATAACAGATACCCGGGAGTGAGTTACAGACTGGAATCTAATCGAGGGGTTCAGGGGGGGTTTATATATAGAATAACTGATACCCGGGAATGAGTTACAGACTGGAAACTAATCGAGGGGTTCGGGTGGATTAAATATGGAATAACAGATACCCGGGAGTGAGTTACAGACTGGAATCTAATCGAGGGGTTCAGCGGGTTTTATATATAGAATAACAGATACCCGGGAGTGAGTTACAGACTGGAATCTAATCGAGGGGTTCGGGGGGTTTTATATAGAATAACGGATACCCGGGAGTGAGTTACAGACTGGAATCTAATCGAGGAGTTCGGGTTGTTTACATTTTGAATAACAGATACCCGGGAGTGAGTTACAGGCTGGAATCGAATTGAGGGGTTCGAGTGGTTTATACATAGAATAACAGATACCCGGGAGTGAGTTACAGACTGCAATCTAATCGAGGGGTTTGGGTGGTTTATATATAGAATAACAGATACCCGGGAGTGAGTTACAGACTGCAATCTAATCGAGGGGTTTGGGTGGTTTATATATAGAATAACAGATACCCGGGAGTGAGTTACAGACTGCAATCTAATCGAGGGGTTTGAGGTGTTTATATATAGCATAACAGATACCCAGGAGTGAGTTACAGACTGGAATCTAATCGAGGGGTTTGGGTGGTTTATATATAGAATAACAGAAACCCGGGAGTGAGTTACAGACTGGAATCTAATCGAGGGGTTCGGGTTGTGTACATATAGAATAACAGATACCCGGGAGTGAGTTACAGACTGGAATCTAATCGAGGGGTTCGGGGGGGGGGTTTATATATAGAATAACAGATACCCGGGAGTGATTTACAGACTGGAATCTAATCGAGGGGTTCGGGGGGTTTATATATAGAATAACAGATACCCGGGAGTGAGTTACAGACTGGAATCTAATCGAGGGGTTCGGGTGGTTTATATATAGAATAACAGATACCCGGGAGTGAGTTACAGACTGGAATCTAATCGAGGGGTTCGGGGGGGGGTTTTATATATAGAATAACAGATACCCGGGAGTGAGTTACAGACTGGAATCTAATCGAGGGGTTCGGGGGGGGGGGTTTATATATAGCATAACAGATACCCGGGAGTGAGTTACAGACTGGAACCTAATCGAGGGGTTCGGTGGGGGTTTATATGTGGAATAACAGATACCCGGGATTTATGACCAGAATGTGCTGGACATACTCAGCAGCTCAGGCAGCATGTGTGGAGCGAGAAGCAGAGTTAACGTTTCAGGGTTGCCTGTATTGGAAAAAGTCGGAGGCGCAACTGATTTTAAGCCATAGTGGCGTCTGGGTAAGCTGTGGGCGTGGGGGCATGGGAGTTAATTCCTAAAGGGACAGCAAGTGAGATTGAAAGACAAACGTGATGATAGTCATTCAAGGAGGGATTTGGGTCATTTATTTATAGAATAACCGCTGCTTGGCTGCAGCCGACAGTTTGCTTGAGAAATAGAAAGTGAATGCAAGCGAGCTGTTTCCTTTTAAATCGCAGTTTCAGATTCTTCACCTCCATTCTGACTAACCGTTGACCAGCCAGCAAGGCCGCGATGCAGATGATATGCTCATGCGTCCCCTTGCCGCTCTTGGGAGCTTGCTGTGCGCAAAATTGGCTGACGCGGTTCCCTGCGCCTCGCCGCCGTGATGAAGGAATTCCGGAGGTCGGGAGAGGCTCAAAATGAATGGAAATGCAAGGGAAATCCAGCATCTTTTTTTTCAGGAATGCGACCCCTGCCTCAGACTGTAGGCCCGAGGCCTGAGGCCTGAGGCCTTCCGTGACGTCAATCCTTTGCCGGGTTGCCGAACCCTCCAGGGGCCTGGCCACACCCACTGGCCGCCTCCGGGAATTAAATACCAACCTCCGGGGCGCGTAAAACCCCGAACGAAAAGCAAGCCACCGCAGTTGCTGAAAGAAAGTCCTCATTTTGTTTTTTTAACCCGTTTCCCCCAATGCTGTCAGTTGCGGGGGAAAAGAATCGGCCGCTTGACGGACAGCTCATTAATCGTCCAATCGGGTAATGAAGAGACTTTTCCCGCTCTGATTTGGCCGCGGTGAGACGGGAGGCCGCGATGATGGACGTGTCGGGCAACCGCTGGCGGAAGAGGGTGGGGGGGGGGCGGGGCAGATGGAGGCAGGAATAAATCCAACTAGAGGTGGCAATCCTGGTCCAAAATAATGTGATAAGGGGGCTTTGGGGAGGTGACATGGATAGAATCCACACCCTTGCCCCTGCTCCCTACCTATCACCTCGAATTCCATCATATTTACCGCATCGAAACAGATTCCTCCTGTTACGGCCCCACAGGACGACTGTGTCTTTATTGAAACTGACCTGCAATGGCTGCCTGCAGTCAGAGTGCCTCATGATAGTGGCATCTAAAACACCTCCCAGTCCTTCCTCATCTCACCCCATCACCATATCCTTCTATTCCTTTCTCCCTCGTGTGTTTATCCAGCTGAAATACATCGCTACTAAACACCTCAACCACTCCCTGTGGGAGCGAGTTCCACATTCTCACCACTCTCTGGGGAAAGAGGTTTCTCCGGAATTCCCCATTGGATTTATTAGTGACTGTCTGATATTGATGGGCCCCTGGTTCTGGTCTCACCCCCACAAGTGGGAACATCTTTGCGTCTACCCTATCGAAAATCCTTCCGAATTAAATACCGCCATCTGAGTTTGTGACCTGTGCTCCCTGTGATATAACACACTATCCTGCACAGATGATCTTTGGTCGTTCAACACCTCAGTGCAGTATCTCAAGGTCCTTGACGACAATGCGAACTGTACACTAATACGTCATTGGAGGAGGCTGCTCAACCCATCACCCCTGTCCTGGCTCTTTGAAAGAGCAATCCAGTTCGTCCCACTGACCAGCTGTCTCCCCACAGCCCAGCTGCAGCAAAGATAGGACAGTGGGCCCAAACTCAGCACCCTCCACACTGGAAGATGTAATACAGTAGTCAAGTGTAAACTGCATCCCAGATCTGAGGAAGGTAGCCTCAGCATGAATAAATATTCTGCAGAGAAAGAGATCGGCATGGAAACACAATTAACACACAGAGGAACAGGAGGAGGCCCATTCAGCCCCTCTCGATCCTGTTACACAGGAACAGGAGGAGGCCCATTCAGCCCCTCTCGAGCCTGTTACACAGGAACAGGAGCAGGCCCATTCAGCCCCTCTTGAGCCTGTTACACAGAGGAACAGGAGGAGGCCCATTCAGCCCCTTTCGAGCCTGTTACACAGAGGAATAGGAGGAGGCCCATTCAGCCCCTCTCGAGCCTGTTACACAGAGGAACAGGAGGAGGCCCATTCAGCCCCTCTCGAGCCTGTTACACAGAGGAACAGGAGGAGGCCCATTCAGCCCCTCTCGAACCTGTTACACAGGAACAGGAGGAGGCCCATTCAGCCCCTCTCGAGCCTGTTATACAGGGAACAGGAGGAGGCCCATTCAGCCCCTCTCGAGCCTGTTACACAGGAACAGGAGGAGGCCCATTCAGCCCCTCTCGAGCTTGTTACACAGGAACAGGAGGAAGCCCATTCAGCCCCTCTCGAACCTGTTACACAGGAACAGGAGGAAGCCCATTCAGCCCCTCTTGAACCTGTTACACAGGAACAGGAGGAAGCCCATTCAGCCCCTCTCGAGCCTGTTACACAGGAACAG
The DNA here is from genome assembly GCF_036365525.1 of Heterodontus francisci. Lineage (NCBI taxonomy): Eukaryota > Metazoa > Chordata > Chondrichthyes > Heterodontiformes > Heterodontidae > Heterodontus > Heterodontus francisci. The sequence goes on along the minus strand of NC_090409.1, from coordinate 36,107,248 downwards.
GAGGAGGCCCATTCAGCCCCTCTTGAGCCTGTTACACAGGAACAGGAGGAGGCCCATTCAGTCCCCCTCTCGAGCCTGTTACACAGGAATAGGAGGAAGCCCATTCAGCCCCTCTCGAGCCTGTTACACAGGAACAGCAGGAGGCCCATTCAGCCCCTCTCGAGCCTGTTACACAGGAACAGCAGGAGGTCCATTCAGCCCCTCTCGAACCTGTTACACCATTCAATGAGTTCATGGCTGATCTGTATCTGAACACCAGTTTCTCTCTATCGACCCTATCGAATCCTTTAATTATCTTAATCCCGTCAATTTGTTCACCCCTTAATCTTCTACACCTGAGGGAATACAAGCCCAGTCTGTGCAACCTGTCCTCATCATTTAACCCTTTCAACCCCAGGTTCATTCTGGTGAATCTGCACTGCAACCCCCTGCAAGGGCAGTGAGGTGGGCCCTGACTCACTCAGGCTCCCTCCCCCTACCCCACCTATTGCCCCCCAGCCTCGATCTGGACGGGACAGGCCTCGGGGTCTCAGCACCTCATGCCAGAGGCTATTCGACCATGTTAGGCGAGCGGCGGACGGCAGATTGAAGAGGCTGCTTCGGTGGATGAGTAAACCACGGTGCCGGTCAGTCTCGCTGCCCCCCCCACCCCCCACAAGGTGCTGCCCACCACAGTTGATCAGACCACCCCCGGAGAAGACAACTACTCCACCCGCTCGCCGGACGAGGTTCGGACTCTTCTCCGCGCTCTCCCGTCCACCCTCCCACCCCCCCCCCCACAACTCTCCTACCTCAAGATCTCACCCAGGCCCTGCCCCTCCGGGTCTGACTCTGTAACCCCCAGCGAGCCCCCTCCCCAGGACTCTGGGACCCCACCTCCCCCTAACTGAGGGTGGAGGGTGTGGGGAGGGCGACCTGAGGGCAAGCATTCCCTCCCGTCCTGGGCTTTTGGGCGAGGCGGGTAGAATGGGCAGGGCTTGACGTGCCAGCTTGCTTGGCAGAGTGGGGTGTGGTGCTGAGGGAGCTCTGCCACCTCAGAGCTGGCAATTTCCCCGTGTGTTTAGGTGGGAATTAAAGATTAATCTCCCGGACTCGGCTGCCAGCAGGAGGAATGACACCCGGAAGTGAGGAAGAAGTCCTCGAATCTGTTTATTTACCGAGATCTCAGGCCGGGGCTAGCAGGTGGTGCACGCAGTTTGACAGATCGGCCAGGAAGCAGCCGATTGGATAACCGGGAGACCATTGGATTTGCGATTGGCTGGAAGGGAATGGTGCTCCTCGGGAACGATTGACATGTTGGCCAGCCAATGGCGGGAGAGTTGCGGGGTGTGAGGGTGGGGCCTATTGGAGGTCAGGTGATGGGAAACCCCCGGGATTTCTGGCCAGACTATCGCCGTGTGCTGTCTGTCTGTCTGTCTTCCCGTCTCTATCTGTCACTTGTCTGCCCCTGTCTGTGTGCCCATCCGTCTCTCTCTCTCTCTGACGGTCTGCCTGGCTATGCACCCGTCTCTCTCTCTGTCCGTCTGTTTCTCTGTCTGTCTGCTTGTCTCTCTGCCCTCTCTGCCTGTCTGTCTGCCTCTCCATCTGTCTCTGCACCTGTCTCTCTGTCTCCTCCATCTGTCTGTCTGCCCTGATTATTTGTCTGACTACTAGATAGTGAGGCTGTTAGCAGTGATGAGTGCTCCTGAATAAACAGACGCTCTCTGTCCTTTATGGACACTAAGCTGCCGGATGTAGTGGCAGCTCGTCCTGCACCATCACCCTATCCCCTCCCCCTACCCCCTGTCCCCCACCACCATCCACATTCACTGCCCCACTCTATACTCTCCTGTCCCTCTCTATACTCTCCTGTCCCACTCTATACTCTCCTGCCCCTCCCTATACTCTCCTGCCCCTCCCTATACTCTCCTGCCCCACTCTATACTCTCCTGCCCCACTCTATACTCTCCTGGCCCTCCCTATACTCTCCTGCCCCTCTCTATACTCTCCAGCCCCTCTCTATACTCTCGTGCCCCTCTCTATACTTTCCTGCCCCTCTGCATAGTCTCCTGCCCTCTCTGCACCCTCCTGCCCCTCCCGCATCCTCCTGCCCCTGTCCGCAGCCTCTCTGCCCCTCTCCGCAGCCTCCTGCCCCTCTCTGCCCCTCTCTATCATCTGCGCACACCCAGGACTCAGCTGACAAGCTGTGGTGAACGCTGACACCTACTGGTGAAGCCTGTTACAGCAACAACTGGAAACCTCAGACTTGAAATAGCTGGAGGTTCTCTCGCTCAGCTGCTCTGCTCAGGAGAGAGGGCGAGTGAGAGGCAAAGGGTCAGAGTGAGTGGAGGGAGTGGGACTGAGGGCATAAGGGGTGAGTGTAAGTGTTGATAGTGGGAGTGAGGGATGAGCGTGAGGGATTAGAGTGAGGCTGAGAGGTGATGGAGTAGAGTGGAAGTGAGGGGCGAGTGTGAAAGGTGGGAGTTGGAGTGAGGGGTGGGACTGGATGAGATGTGAGGGTGAGAGCGGCAGTCGCGGGGTGTGAGTGAAAGTGACGGGTGAGGGATTAGAGTGGGAGTGAGTATGGGTGTGAGGGGTGAAAGTGAGGGTGAGGATTAGGAGTGCGTGAGGATGAGATTGAAAATGAGGGATAAAGGGATGAGAGAGAGAGGTGAGAATGAGGGTGAGTGAGGAGTGAGCAGGAGAGTGGGGGGTAAGAATGAGGGTGAGAATGAGGAGTGAGCAGGAGAGTGAGGGGTGAGAATGAGGGTGAGTGAGAGTGAGGAGTGAGCAGGAGAGTAAGGGGTGAGAATGAGGGAGAGTGAGGAGTGAGCATGAGAGTGAGGGGTGAGAGTGAGGGTGAGAATGAGGAGTGAGCAGGACAGTAAGGGGTGAGAATGAGGGAGAGTGAGGAGTGAGCAGGAGAGTGAGGGGTGAGAATGAGGGTGAGTGAGAGTGAGGAGTGAGCAGGAGAGTGAGGGTGAGAATGAGGGTGAGTGAGAGTGAGGATTGAACGGGAGAGTGAGGGTGAGAATGAGGGTGAGGGGTGAGTGAGGAGGGAGAAGGAGAGTGAGGGTGAGAATGAGGGTGAGTGAGGAGGGAGCAGGAGAGTGAGGGTGAGAATGAGGGTGAGTGAGGAGGGAGCAGGAGAGTGAGCGGTGAGAAAGAGGATGAGTGAGGAGTGAGCAGGAGAGTGAGGGATGAGGGTGAGGGTGAGTGAGGAGTGAGCGGGAGAGTGAGGGGTGAGAATGAGGGTGAGTGAGTGTGAGGAGTGAGCAGCAGAGTGAGGGTGAGAATGAGGGTGTGTGAGGAGTGAGCAGGAGAGTGAGGGTGAATATGAGGGTGAGTGAGGAGTGAGCAGGAGAGTGAGGGTGAGAATGAGGGTGAGGGATGAGTGAGGAGTGAGCAGGAGAGTGAGGGGTGAGAATGAGGGAGAGGGAGGAGTGAGCAGGAGTTTGAGGGGTGAGAATGAGGGTGAGGGGTGACTGAGGAGGGAGCAGGAGAGTGAGGGGGAGAATGAGTGTGAGTGAGGAATGAGCATGAGAGTGAGGGGAGAGAAGGAGGGTGAGTGAGGAGTGAGCAGGAGAGAGAGAGGTGAGAATGAGGGTGAGTGAGGAATGAGCATGAGAGTGAGGGGTGAGAAGGAGGGTGAGGGGTGAGTGTGGAGGGAGCAGGAGAGTGAGGGATGAGAATGAGGGTGAGTGAGGAGTGAGCAGGAGAGTGAGGGGTGAGAATGAGGGTGTGTGAGGAGTGAGCAGGAGAGTGAGGGTGAGAATGAGGGTGAGTGAGGAGTGAGCAGGAGAGTGAGGGGTGTGAATGAGGGTGAGTGAGTGTGAGGAGTGAGCAGGAGAGTGAGGGGTGAGAATGAGGGTGAGTGAGGAGTGAGCAGGAGAGTGAGGGGTGTGAATGAGGGTGAGTGAGTGTGAGGAGTGAGCAGGAGAGTGAGGGGTGTGAATGAGGGTGAGTGAGTGTGAGGAGTGAGCAGGAGAGTGAGGGTGAGAATGAGGGTGAGTGAGGAGTGAGCAGGAGAGTGAGGGGTGAGAATGAGGGTGAGTGAGGAGTGAGCAGGAGAGTGAGGGTGACAATGAGGGTGAGTGAGTGTGAGGAGTGAGCAGGAGAGTGAGGGTGAGAATGAGGGTGAGTGAGGAGTTATTAGGAGAGTGAAGGGTAAGAATGAGGGTGAGCGAGGAGAGTGCAGGAGAGTGAGGAGTGAGAATGAGGGTGTGTGAGGAGTGAGCAGGAGAGTGAGGGGTGAGAATGAGGGTGAGTGAGTGTGAGGTGTGAGCAGCAAAGTGAGGGTGAGAATGAGGGTGTGTGAGGGGTGAGCGGGAGAGTGAGGGGTGTGAATGAGGGTGAGTGAGGAGTGAGCAGGAGAGTGAGGGGTGTGAATGAGGGTGAATGAGTGTGAGGAGTGAGCAGGAGAGCGGGGGTGAATATGAGGGTGAGTGATGAGTGAGCAGGAGAGTGAGGGGTGTGAATGAGGGTGAGTGAGGAGTGAGCGGGAGAGTGAGGGATGTGAATGAGGGTGAGTGAGTGTGAGGTGTGAGCAGGAGAGTGAGGGTGAATATGAGGGTGAGTGATGAGTGAGCAAGAGAGTGAGGGGTGAGAATGAGGGTGAGGGGTGAGTGAGGAGTGAGCAGGAGAATGAGGGGTGAGAATGAGGGTGAGTGAGGAGGGAGCAGGAGAGTGAGCGATGTGAATGAGGGTGAGTGAGGAGGGAGCAGGAGAGTGAGCGGTGAGAATGAGGGTGAGGGGTGAGTGAGGAGTGAGCAGGAGAGTGAGGGGTGAGAATGAGGGTGAGTGAGGAGTGAGCAGGAGAGTTAGGGGTGAGAATGAGGGTGAGTGAGGAGGGAGCAGGAGAGTGAGCGGTGAGAATGAGGGTGAGGGGTGAGTGAGGAGTGAGCAGGAGAGTGAGGGGTGAGAATGAGGGTGAGTGAGGAGTGGGCAGGAGAGTGAGGGGTGAGAATTAGGGTGAGTGATGAGTGAGCGGTGAGCAGGAGAGTGAGGGGTGAGAATGAGAGTGAGGGGTGACTGAGGAGGGAGCAAGAGAGTGAGGGGTGAGAATTAGGGTGAGTGATGAGTGAGGAGTGATCAGGAGAGTGAGGGTGAGAATGAGGGTGAGAGAGGAGTGAGCAGGAGAGTGAGGGTGAGAATGAGCGTGAGGGGTGACTGAGGAGGGAGCAGGAGAGTGAGGGTGAGAATGAGGGTGAGTGAGAGTGAGGAGTGATAAGGAGAGTGAGGGTGAGAATGAGGGTGAGAGAGGAGTGAGCAGGAGAGTGAGGGTGAGAATGAGGGTGAGGGGTGAGTGAGGAGTGAGCAGGAGAGTGAGGGGTGTGAATGAGGGTGAATGAGTGTGAGGAGTGAGCAGGAGAGCGGGGGTGAATATGAGGGTGAGTGATGAGTGAGGAGGAGAGTGAGGGGTGTGAATGAGGGTGAGTGAGGAGTGAGCGGGAGAGTGAGGGATGTGAATGAGGGTGAGTGAGTGTGAGGTGTGAGCAGGAGAGTGAGGGTGAATATGAGGGTGAGTGATGAGTGAGCAAGAGAGTGAGGGGTGAGAATGAGGGTGAGGGGTGAGTGAGGAGTGAGCAGGAGAATGAGGGGTGAGAATGAGGGTGAGTGAGGAGGGAGCAGGAGAGTGAGCGATGTGAATGAGGGTGAGTGAGGAGGGAGCAGGAGAGTGAGCGGTGAGAATGAGGGTGAGGGGTGAGTGAGGAGTGAGCAGGAGAGTGAGGGGTGAGAATGAGGGTGAGTGAGGAGTGAGCAGGAGAGTGAGGGGTGAGAATGAGGGTGAGTGAGGAGGGAGCAGGAGAGTGAGCGGTGAGAATGAGGGTGAGGGGTGAGTGAGGAGTGAGCAGGAGACTGAGGGGTGAGAATGAGGGTGAGTGAGGAGTGGGCAGGAGAGTGAGGGGTGAGAATGAGGGTGAGGGGTGACTGAGGAGGGAGCAGGAGAGTGAGGGTGAGAATGAGGGTGAGTGAGAGTGAGGAGTGATAAGGAGAGTGAGGGTGAGAATGAGGGTGAGAGTGGAGTGAGCAGGAGAGTGAGGGTGAGAATGAGGGTGAGGGGTGAGTGAGGAGTGAGCAGGAGTCTGAGGGGTGAGAATTAGGGTGAGTGATGAGTGAGCGGTGAGCAGGAGAGTGAGGGTGAGAATGAGCGTGAGGGGTGAGTGAGGAGTGAGCAGGAGAGTGAGGGGTGAGAATGAGAGTGAGGGGTGACTGAGGAGGGAGCAAGAGAGTGAGGGGTGAGAATTAGGGTGAGTGATGAGTGAGGAGTGATCAGGAGAGTGAGGGTGAGAATGAGGGTGAGAGAGGAGTGAGCAGGAGAGTGAGGGTGAGAATGAGCGTGAGGGGTGAGTGGGGAGTGAGCAGGAGAGTGAGGGGTGAGAATGAGGGTGAGTGAGGAGGGAGCAGGAGAGTGAGCGGTGAGAATGAGGGTGAGTGAGGAGGGAGCAGGAGAGTGAGGGGTGAGAATGAGGGTGAGTGAGGAGGGAGCAGGAGAGTGAGCGGTGAGAATGAGGGTGAGTGAGGAGTGGGCAGGAGAGTGATATGTGAGAATGAGGGTGAATGAGTGTGAGGACTGAGCAGGAGAGTGAGGGGACAGAATGAGGGTGAATGAGGAGTGAGCAGGAGAGTGAGGGTGAGAATGAGGATGAGTGAGGAGTGAGCAGCACAGTAAGGGGTGAGAATGAGGGAGAGTGAGGAGTGAGCAGGAGAGTGAGGGGTGAGAATGAGGGTGAGTGAGTGTGAGGAGTGAGAAGGAGAGTGAGGGTGAGATTGAGGGTGAGTGAGAGTGAGGTGTGAGCAGGAGAGTGACAGTGAGAATGAGGGTGAGTGAGGAGTGAGCAGGGGAGTGAGGGTGAGAATGAGGGTGAGTGAGGAGTGGGCAGGAGAGTGAGGGGTGAGAATTAGGGTGAGTGATGAGTGAGCGGTGAGCAGGAGAGTGAGGGTGAGAATGAGCGTGAGGGGTGAGTGAGGAGTGAGCAGGAGAGTGAGGGGTGAGAATTAGGGTGAGTGAGGAGTGAGCAGGAGAGTGAGGGTGAGAATGAGGGTGAGTGTGTGTGAGGAGTGAGCAGGAGAGTGAGGGGAGAGAATGAGGGTGAGTGAGGAGGGAGCAGGAGAGTGAGGGGTGAGAACGAGGGTGAGTGAGGAGGGAGCAGGAGAGTGAGATGTGAGAATGAGGGTGAGTGAGGAGTGGGCAGGAGAGTGAGGGGTGAGAAGGAGGGTGAATGAGTGTGAGGACTGATCAGGAGAGTGAGGGGTGAGAATGAGGGTGAGTGAGGAGGGAGCAGGAGAGTGAGCGGTGAGAATGAGGGTGAGGGGTGAGTGAGGAGTGAGCAGGAGAGTGAGGGGTGAGAATGAGGGTGAGTGAGGAGTGAGCAGGAGACTGAGGGGTGAGAATTAGGGTGAGTGATGAGTGAGCGGTGAGCAGGAGAGTGAGGGTGAGAATGAGGGTGAGGGGTGAGTGAGGAGTGGGCAGGAGACTGAGGGGTGAGAATTAGGGTGAGTGATGAGTGAGCGGTGAGCAGGAGAGTGAGGGTGAGAATGAGCGTGAGGGGTGAGTGAGGAGTGAGCAGGAGAGTGAGTGGTGAGAATGAGAGTGAGGGGTGACTGAGGAGGGAGCAAGAGAGTGAGGGGTGAGAATTAGGGTGAGTGATGAGTGAGGAGTGATCAGGAGAGTGAGGGTGAGAATGAGGGTGAGAGAGGAGTGAGCAGGAGAGTGAGGGTGAGAATGAGCATGAGGGGAGAGTGAGGAGTGAGCAGGAGAGTGAGGGGTGAGAATGAGGGTGAGGGGTGACTGAGGAGGGAGCAGGAGAGTGAGGGTGAGAATGAGGGTGAGTGAGAGTGAGGAGTGATAAGGAGAGTGAGGGTGAGAATGAGGGTGAGAGAGGAGTGAGCAGGAGAGTGAGGGTGAGAATGAGGGTGAGGGGTGACTGAGGAGGGAGCAGGAGAGTGAGGGTGAGAATGAGGGTGAGTGAGAGTGAGGAGTGATAAGGAGAGTGAGGGTGAGAATGAGGGTGAGAGAGGAGTGAGCAGGAGAGTGAGGGTGAGAATGAGGGTGAGGGGTGAGTGAGGAGTGAGCAGGAGAGTGAGGGGTGTGAATGAGGGTGAATGAGTGTGAGGAGTGAGCAGGAGAGCGGGGGTGAATATGAGGGTGAGTGATGAGTGAGCAGGAGAGTGAGGGGTGTGAATGAGGGTGAGTGAGGAGTGAGCGGAAGAGTGAGGGATGTGAATGAGGGTGAGTGAGTGTGAGGTGTGAGCAGGAGAGTGAGGGTGAATATGAGGGTGAGTGATGAGTGAGCAAGAGAGTGAGGGGTGAGAATGAGGGTGAGGGGTGAGTGAGGAGTGAGCAGGAGAATGAGGGGTGAGAATGAGGGTGAGTGAGGAGGGAGCAGGAGAGTGAGCGATGTGAATGAGGGTGAGTGAGGAGGGAGCAGGAGAGTGAGCGGTGAGAATGAGGGTGAGGGGTGAGTGAGGAGTGAGCAGGAGAGTGAGGGGTGAGAATGAGGGTGAGTGAGGAGTGAGCAGGAGAGTGAGGGGTGAGAATGAGGGTGAGTGAGGAGGGAGCAGGAGAGTGAGCGGTGAGAATGAGGGTGAGGGGTGAGTGAGGAGTGAGCAGGAGAGTGAGGGGTGAGAATGAGGGTGAGTGAGGAGTGGGCAGGAGAGTGAGGGGTGAGAATTAGGGTGAGTGATGAGTGAGCGGTGAGCAGGAGAGTGAGGGTGAGAATGAGCGTGAGGGGTGAGTGAGGAGTGAGCAGGAGAGTGAGGGGTGAGAATGAGAGTGAGGGGTGACTGAGGAGGGAGCAAGAGAGTGAGGGGTGAGAATTAGGGTGAGTGATGAGTGAGGAGTGATCAGGAGAGTGAGGGTGAGAATGAGGGTGAGAGAGGAGTGAGCAGGAGAGTGAGGGTGAGAATGAGCGTGAGGGGAGAGTGAGGAGTGAGCAGGAGAGTGAGGGGTGAGAATGAGGGTGAGGGGTGACTGAGGAGGGAGCAGGAGAGTGAGGGTGAGAATGAGGGTGAGTGAGAGTGAGGAGTGATAAGGAGAGTGAGGGTGAGAATGAAGGTGAGAGAGGGGTGAGCAGGAGAGTGAGGGTGAGAATGAGGGTGAGGGGTGAGTGAGGAGTGAGCAGGAGACTGAGGGGTGAGAATTAGGGTGAGTGATGAGTGAGCGGTGAGCAGGAGAGTGAGGGTGAGAATGAGCGTGAGGGGTGAGTGAGGAGTGAGCAGGAGAGTGAGGGGTGAGAATGAGAGTGAGGGGTGACTGAGGAGGGAGCAAGAGAGTGAGGGGTGAGAATTAGGGTGAGTGATGAGTGAGGAGTGATCAGGAGAGTGAGGGTGAGAATGAGGGTGAGAGAGGAGTGAGCAGGAGAGTGAGGGTGAGAATGAGCGTGAGGGGTGAGTGGGGAGTGAGCAGGAGAGTGAGGGGTGAGAATGAGGGTGAGTGAGGAGGGAGCAGGAGAGTGAGCGGTGAGAATGAGGGTGAGTGAGGAGGGAGCAGGAGAGTGAGGGGTGAGAATGAGGGTGAGTGAGGAGGGAGCAGGAGAGTGAGCGGTGAGAATGAGGGTGAGTGAGGAGTGGGCAGGAGAGTGATATGTGAGAATGAGGGTGAATGAGTGTGAGGACTGAGCAGGAGAGTGAGGGGACAGAATGAGGGTGAATGAGGAGTGAGCAGGACAGTGAGGGTGAGAATGAGGATGAGTGAGGAGTGAGCAGCACAGTAAGGGGTGAGAATGAGGGAGAGTGAGGAGTGAGCAGGAGAGTGAGGGGTGAGAATGAGGGTGAGTGAGTGTGAGGAGTGAGAAGGAGAGTGAGGGTGATTGAGGGTGAGTGAGAGTGAGGTGTGAGCAGGAGAGTGACAGTGAGAATGAGGGTGAGTGAGGAGTGAGCAGGGGAGTGAGGGTGAGAATGAGGGTGAGTGAGGAGTGGGCAGGAGAGTGAGGGGTGAGAATTAGGGTGAGTGATGAGTGAGCGGTGAGCAGGAGAGTGAGGGTGAGAATGAGCGTGAGGGGTGAGTGAGGAGTGAGCAGGAGAGTGAGGGGTGAGAATTAGGGTGAGTGAGGAGTGAGCAGGAGAGTGAGGGTGAGAATGAGGGTGAGTGTGTGTGAGGAGTGAGCAGGAGAGTGAGGGAAGAGAATGAGGGTGAGTGAGGAGGGAGCAGGAGAGTGAGGGGTGAGAACGAGGGTGAGTGAGGAGGGAGCAGGAGAGTGAGATGTGAGAATGAGGGTGAGTGAGGAGTGGGCAGGAGAGTGATATGTGAGAATGAGGGTGAATGAGTGTGAGGACTGAGCAGGAGAGTGAGGGGACAGAATGAGGGTGAGTGAGGAGTGAGCAGGAGAGTGAGGGGTGAGAATGAGGGTGAGTGAGTGTGAGGAGTGAGCAGGAGAGTGAGGGTGAGAATGAGGGTGAGTGAGAGTGAGGAGTGAGCAGGAGAGTGACAGTGAGAATGAGGGTGAGTGAGGAGTGAGCAGGGGAGTGAGGGTGAGAATGAGGGTGAGTGAGGAGTGAGCAGGACAGTAATGGGTGAGAATGAGGGAGAGTGAGGCGTGAGCAGGTGAGTGAGGGGTGAGAATGAGGGTGAGTGAGTGTTAGGAGTGAGCAGGAGAGTGAGGAGTGAGAATGAGGGTGAGTGAGGAGTGAGCAGGAGAGTGAGGGGTGTGAATTAGGGTGAGTGAGGAGTGAGCAGGAGAGTGAGGGTGAGAATGAGGGTGAGTGAGGAGTGAGCAGGAGAGTGAGGAGTGAGAATGAGGGTGAGTGAGGAGTGAGCAGGAGAGTGAGGGGGAGAATGAGGGTGAGTGAGGAGTGAGCAGGAGAGTGAGGGTGAGAATGAGGGTGAGTGAGGATTGAGCCGGACAGTAAGGGGTGAGAATGAGGGAGAGTGAGGAGTGAGCAGGTGAGTGAGGGGTGAGAATGAGGGTGAGTGAGGACTGAGCAGGAGAGTGAGGGGAGAGAATGAGGGTGAGTGAGTGTGAGGAGTGAGCAAGAGCGTGAGGAGTGAATATGAGGGTGAATGATGACAGAGCAGGAGAGTGAGGGGTGTGAATGAGGCTGAGTGAGGTGTGAGCAGGAGAGTGAGGGGTGAGAATGAGGCTGAGTGAGGAGTGAGCAGGGGAGTGAGGGGGAGAATGAGTGTGAGTGAGAGTGAGGAGTGAGCAGGAGAGTGAGAGGTGAGTAGAGGGTGAGTGAGAGTGAGGAGTGTTCAGGAGAGTGAGGGGTAAGAATGAGGGTGAGTGAGTGTGAGGATTGAACGGGAAAGTGAGGGTGAGAATGAGGGTGAGTGAGGAGGGAGCAGGAGAGTAGGCGGTGAGAATGAGGGTGAGTGAAGAGTGAGCAGGAGAGTGAGGGGTGAGAATGAAGGTGAGTGAGGAGTGAGCAGGAGAGTGAGGGGTGAGAATGAGGGTGAGGGGTGAGTGAGGAGTGAGCGGGAGAGTGCGGGTGAGATTGAGGGTGAATGAGCAATGAGCAGGAGAGTGAGGGGTGAGTGAGGAATGCGCAGGAGAGTGAGGGGTGAGAATGAGGGTGTGTGAGGAGTGAGCAAAGAGAGTGATATGTGAGAATGAGGGCGAATGAGTGTGAGGACTGAGCAGGAGAGTGAGGGGTGAGAATGAGGGTGAGTGAGTGTGAGGAGTGAGCGGGAGAGTGAGGGTGAGAATGAGCAGAAGAGTGAGGGGTGAGTGAGGAATGCGCAGGAGAGTGAGGGGTGAGAATGAGGGTGAGTAAGGAGTGAGCAGGAGAGTGAGGGTGAGAATGAGGGTGAGTGAGTGTGAGGAGTTAGCAGGAGAGTGAGGGTGAGAATGAGGGTCTGTGAGGAGTGAGCAGGAGAGTGAGGGTTGTGAATGAGGGTGTGTGAGGAGTGACTAGGTGAGTGAGGGTACGAATGAGGGTGAGTGAGGAGTGAGCAGGAGAGTGAGGGTGAGAATGAGGGTGAATGAGGAATGAGCAGGAGAGTGAGATGTGAGAATGAAGGTGAATGAATGTGAGGAGTGAGCAAGAGAGTGAGGAGTGAGAATGAGGGTGAGTGAGGACTGAGCAGGAGAATGAGGGGAGAGAATGAGGGTGAGTGAGTGTGAGGAGTGAGCAAGAGCGTGAGGAGTGAAAATGAGGGTGAGTGATGACTGAGCAGGAGAGTGAGGGGTGAGAATGAGGGTGAGGGGTGACTGAGGAGGGAGCAGGAGAGTGAGGGTGAGAATGAGGGTGAGTGAGAGTGAGGAGTGATAAGGAGAGTGAGGGTGAGAATGAGGGTGAGAGAGGAGTGAGCAGGAGAGTGAGGGTGAGAATGAGGGTGAGGGGTGAGTGAGGAGTGAGCAGGAGACTGAGGGGTGAGAATTAGGGTGAGTGATGAGTGAGCGGTGAGCAGGAGAGTGAGGGTGAGAATGAGCGTGAGGGGTGAGTGAGGAGTGAGCAGGAGAGTGAGGGGTGAGAATGAGAGTGAGGGGTGACTGAGGAGGGAGCAAGAGAGTGAGGGGTGAGAATTAGGGTGAGTGATGAGTGAGGAGTGATCAGGAGAGTGAGGGTGAGAATGAGGGTGAGAGAGGAGTGAGCAGGAGAGTGAGGGTGAGAATGAGCGTGAGGGGTGAGTGGGGAGTGAGCAGGAGAGTGAGGGGTGAGAATGAGGGTGAGTGAGGAGGGAGCAGGAGAGTGAGCGGTGAGAATGAGGGTGAGTGAGGAGGGAGCAGGAGAGTGAGCGGTGAGAATGAGGGTGAGTGAGGAGTGGGCAGGACAGTGATATGTGAGAATGAGGGTGAATGAGTGTGAGGACTGAGCAGGAGAGTGAGGGGACAGAATGAGGGTGAATGAGGAGTGAGCAGGAGAGTGAGGGTGAGAATGAGGATGAGTGAGGAGTGAGCAGCACAGTAAGGGGTGAGAATGAGGGAGAGTGAGGAGTGAGCAGGAATGTGAGGGGTGAGAATGAGGGTGAGTGAGTGTGAGGAGTGAGAAGGAGAGTGAGGGTGAGATTGAGGGTGAGTGAGAGTGAGGTGTGAGCAGGAGAGTGACAGTGAGAATGAGGGTGAGTGAGGAGTGAGCAGGGGAGTGAGGGTGAGAATGAGGGTGAGTGAGGAGTAGGCAGGAGAGTGAGGGGTGAGAATTAGGGTGAGTGATGAGTGAGCGGTGAGCAGGAGAGTGAGGGTGAGAATGAGCGTGAGGGGTGAGTGAGGAGTGAGCAGGAGAGTGAGGGGTGAGAATTAGGGTGAGTGAGGAGTGAGCAGGAGAGTGAGGGTGAGAATGAGGGTGAGTGTGTGTGAGGAGTGAGCAGGAGAGTGAGGGGAGAGAATGAGGGTGAGTGAGGAGGGAGCAGGAGAGTGAGGGGTGAGAACGAGGGTGAGTGAGGAGGGAGCAGGAGAGTGAGATGTGAGAATGAGGGTGAGTGAGGAGTGGGCAGGAGAGTGATATGTGAGAATGAGGGTGAATGAGTGTGAGGACTGAGCAGGAGAGTGAGGGGACAGAATGAGGGTGAGTGAGGAGTGAGCAGGAGAGTGAGGGGTGAGAATGAGGGTGAGTGAGTGTGAGGAGTGAGCAGGAGAGTGAGAGTGAGAATGAGGGTGAGTGAGAGTGAGGAGTGAGCAGGAGAGTGACAGTGAGAATGAGGGTGAGTGAGGAGTGAGCAGGGGAGTGAGGGTGAGAATGAGGGTGAGTGAGGAGTGAGCAGGACAGTAATGGGTGAGAATGAGGGAGAGTGAGGAGTGAGCAGGTGAGTGAGGGGTGAGAATGAGGGTGAGTGAGTGTTAGGAGTGCGCAGGAGAGTGAGGAGTGAGAATGAGGGTGAGTGAGGAGTGAGCAGGAGAGTGAGGGGTGTGAATTAGGGTGAGTGAGGAGTGAGCAGGAGAGTGAGGGTGAGAATGAGGGTGAGTGAGGAGTGAGCAGGAGAGTGAGGAGTGAGAATGAGGGTGAGTGAGGAGTGAGCAGGAGAGTGAGGGGGAGAATGAGGGTGAGTGAGGAGTGAGCAGGAGAGTGAGGGTGAGAATGAGGGTGAGTGAGGTTTGAGCCGGACAGTAAGGGGTGAGAATGAGGGAGAGTGAGGAGTGAGCAGGTGAGTGAGGGGTGAGAATGAGGGTGAGTGAGGACTGAGCAGGAGAGTGAGGGGAGAGAATGAGGGTGAGTGAGTGTGAGGAGTGAGCAAGAGCGTGAGGAGTGAATATGAGGGTGAATGATGACTGAGCAGGAGAGTGAGGGGTGTGAATGAGGCTGAGTGAGGTGTGAGCAGGAGAGTGAGGGGTGAGAATGAGGCTGAGTGAGGAGTGAGCAGGGGAGTGAGGGGGAGAATGAGTGTGAGTGAGAGTGAGGAGTGAGCAGGAGAGTGAGAGGTGAGTAGAGGGTGAGTGAGAGTGAGGAGTGTTCAGGAGAGTGAGGGGTAAGAATGAGGGTGAGTGAGTGTGAGGATTGAACGGGAAAGTGAGGGTGAGAATGAGGGTGAGTGAGGAGGGAGCAGGAGAGTAGACGGTGAGAATGAGGGTGAGTGAAGAGTGAGCAGGAGAGTGAGGGGTGAGAATGAAGGTGAGTGAGGAGTGAGCAGGAGAGTGAGGGGTGAGAATGAGGGTGAGGGGTGAGTGAGGAGTGAGCGGGAGAGTGCGGGTGAGAATGAGGGTGAATGAGCAATGAGCAGGAGAGTGAGGGGTGAGTGAGGAATGCGCAGGAGAGTGAGGGGTGAGAATGAGGGTGTGTGAGGAGTGAGCAAAGAGAGTGATATGTGAGAATGAGGGCGAATGAGTGTGAGGACTGAGCAGGAGAGTGAGGGGTGAGAATGAGGGTGAGTGAGTGTGAGGAGTGAGCGGGAGAGTGAGGGTGAGAATGAGGGTGAGTGAGGAATGAGCAGAAGAGTGAGGGGTGAGTGAGGAATGCGCAGGAGAGTGAGGGGTGAGAATGAGGGTGAGTAAGGAGTGAGCAGGAGTGTGAGGGTGAGAATGAGGGTGAGTGAGTGTGAGGAGTTAGCAGGAGAGTGAGGGTGAGAATGAGGGTCTGTGAGGAGTGAGCAGGAGAGTGAGGGTTGTGAATGAGGGTGTGTGAGGAGTGATTAGGTGAGTGAGGGTACGAATGAGGGTGAGTGAGGAGTGAGCAGGAGAGTGAGGGTGAGAATGAGGGTGAATGAGGAATGAGCAGGAGAGTGAGATGTGAGAATGAAGGTGAATGAATGTGAGGAGTGAGCAAGAGAGTGAGGAGTGAGAATGAGGGTGAGTGAGGACTGAGCAGGAGAATGAGGGGAGAGAATGAGGGTGAGTGAGTGTGAGGAGTGAGCAAGAGCGTGAGGAGTGAAAATGAGGGTGAGTAATGACTGAGCAGGAGAGTGAGGGGTGAGAATGAGGGTGAGTGAGTGTGAGGAGTGAGCGGGAGATGGAGGGTGAGAATGAGGGTGAGTGAGGAATGAGCCGGAGAGTGAAGGGTGAGAATGAGGGTGAGTGAGGCGTGAGCAGGAGAGTGAGGGTGAGAATGAGGGTGAGAATGAGGAGTGAGCAGGACAGTAAGGGGTGAGAATGAGGGAGAGTGAGGAGTGAGCATGAGAGTGAGGGGTGAGAATGAGGGTGAGTGAGTGTGAGGAGTGAGCAGGAGAGTGAGGGTGAGAATGAGGGTGAGTGAGAGTGAGGAGTGAGCAGGAGAGTGACGGTGAGAATGAGGGTGTGTGAGGAGTGAGCAGGGGAGTGAGGGGGAGAATGAGTGTGAGTGAGAGTGAGGAGTGTTCAGGAGAGTGAGGGGTAAAAATGAGGGTGAGTGAGTGTGAGGATTGCACGGGAGAGTGAGGGTGAGAATGAGGGTGAGTGAGGAATGAGCAGGGGAGTGAAGGGTGAGAATGAGGGTGAGGGGTGAGTAAGGAGGGAGCAGGAGAGTGAGGGGTGAGAATGAGGGTGAGTGAGGAGGGAGCAGGAGAGTGAGGGTGAGAATGAGGGTGAGTGAGGAGTGAGCAGGAGAGTGAGGGGTGAGAATGAAGGTGAGTGAGTGTGAGGAGTGAGCGGGAGAGTGATGGTGAGAATGAGGGTGAGTGAGGAATGAGCAGCAGAGTGAGGGGTGAGAATGAGGGTGAGGGGTGAGAATGAGGGTGAGGGGTGGCTGAGGAGAGAGCAAGAGAGTGAGGGGTGAAAATGAGGGTGGGTGAGGAGTGAGCAGGAGAGTGTGGGGTGAGAACGAGGATGAGGGGTGAGAATGAGGGTGAGGGGTGAGAATGAGGGTGAGTGAGGAGTGAGCAGGACAGTGAGGGATGAGAATGAGGGTGAGTGAGGAGTGAGCAGGAGAGTGACGGGTGAGAATGAGGGTGAGGAGTGAGAATGAGAGTGAGGAGTGAGAATGAGGGAGAGTGAGGTGTGAGCAGGAGAGTGAGGGGTGAGAATGAGGGTGAGTGAGTGTGAGGAGTGAGCATGAGAGAGAGGGGTGTGAATGAGGGTGAGTGAGTGTGAGGAGTGAGCGGGAGAGTGAGGGTGAGAATTAGGGTGTGTGAGGAGTGAGCGGGAGAGTGAGGGTGAGAATGAGGGTGAGTGAGAAGTGAGCAGGAGAGTGAGGGGTGAGAATGAGGGTGAGGGGTGAGAATGAGGGGGAGTGAGCGGTGAGCCTGAGAGTGAGGGTGAGAATGAGGGTGAGGGGTGACTGAGGAGAGAGCAAGAGTGTGAGGGGTGGAAATGAGGGTGAGTGAGGAGTGAGCAGGAGAGTGAGGGATGAGAATGAGGGTGAGTGAGGAGTGAGCAGGAGAGTGAGGGGTGAGAATGAGGGTGAGGAGTGAGAATGAGAGTGAGGGGTGAGAATGAGAGAGAGTGAGGAGTGAGCCTGAGAGTGAGGGTGAGAATGAGGGTGAGGGGTGACTGAGGAGAGAGCAAGAGAGTGAGGGGTGAGAATGAGGGTGAGTGAGGAGTGAGCAGGAGAGTGAGGGGTGAGAATGAGGGTGAGGGGTGAGAATGAGGGTGAGGAGTGAGAATGAGGGAGTGTGAGGAGTGAGCAGGAGAGTGAGGGGTGAGAATGAGGGTACGGGGTGAGTGAGGAGTGAGCAGCGTATTGAGGGTGAGAATGAGGGTGAGAGGTGAGTGAGGAGTGAGCAGGTGAGTGAGGGGTGAGAATGAGGGTGAGAGGTGAGTGAGGAGTGAGCAGGAGAGTGAGGGGTGAGAATGAGGGTGAGTGAGTGTGAGGAGTATGCAGGAGAGTGAGAGTTGAGAATAAGGGTGAGTGAGGAGTGAGCAGGTGAGTGAGGGGTGAGAATGAGGGTTAGTGAGGAGTGAGGACTGAGCAGAAGAGTGAATGATGTGAATGAGGGTAGGGGGTGAGTGAGGAGTGAGTATGAGGGTGAGTGAGGAATGAGCAGGAGAGTGAGAGGTGAGAATGAGGCTGAGGGGTGAGTGAGCAGGAGAGTTAGGGGTGAGAATGAGGGTGAGTAAGGTGTGAGTAGGGGAGTGAGGGGTGAGAATGAGGGAGAGTGAGGAGTGAGCAGGAGAGTGAGTGGTGTGTCTGAAGGTGAGTGAGATTGAGGAGTGAGCAGCAGAGTGAGGGGTGAGAATGAGGGTGAGTGAGAGTGAGGAGTGAGCAGGTGAGTGAAGGGTGAGAATGAGGGTGATTTAGAGTGAGGAGTGAGCAAGAGGGTGGGGTTGAGAATAAGGATGCATTAGGAGTGAGCAGGAGAGTGGGAGGTGAGAATGAGGGTAAGTGAGGAGTGATGAGTGAACGGGAGTGAGGGGTGAGAATGGGGGTGAGTGAGGAGTGAGCAGGAGAGTGGGAGGTGAGAATGAGGGTAAGTGAGGAGTGATGAGTGAACGGGAGTGAGGGGTGAGAATGGGGGTGAGTGAGGAGTGAGCAGGAGAGTGAGTGGTGAGAATGAGGGTGAGTGAGGAGTGAGCAGGAGAGTGAGAGGTGAGAATGAGGGTGAGTGAGGAGTGAGCAGGAGAGTGAGTGGTGAGAATGAGGGTGAGTGAGGAGTGATGAGGGAGCGGGTCTGAGGGCTCACTATAGCAGTGAGCTATGAGGGTGAGATTGGGACTGAGGGTGAGAGTTAGATTGAGGAGTGATGGTCAGAATGAGAGTGAGAATGTAGCGTGGGAGTGAGTGCTGAGGCTGAGAATGTGGAGCGGGGTTGGGATTGGGGTGAGGGTGAGATTGAGGGTGAGGGTGAGAATGGGAGTGAGAGGTGATAGTGAGGGGTGGGTGTGAGTGGGAATGAGGTTTGACAGTGAAGGTGAGGAGTTAGAGCGAGAGTAGGAATACGAGTGAGGGGTCAGAGTGAGAGTAAGGGATGAGGGGTGAAACTGAGGGATGAGGGGTGAAAGTGAGGGGTGAGAGGTGAGAGTGGGACCCCCATCTCTCCCTCTCCCCACCCCCATTCCACCCACTCAAACCCAGCCCCACCCCACATCCTTCACCCCCCCCCCCCCACACTGCCAACCTCCCTCGCTCCCTCGATCGCCCTCGCCTCCTCTACCTCCTCCGCAAATCAACTCAGCTGCCCTTCCCGGGGGTTTTAACCCACCTGGCAGCCAATGTCAGGCACCTACTGCGGGCTACAGGGAGGACCGTTTGCAGGCTGTCGGGCACCGAGCCTCTGGAGGCCCCTGTAGGCCCCATCCTGAGCTCCGGCATGAGGGAGGGTCCTGTCCGTGAGGAGTTGTCACAACCTCTGATCAGCGGATGGTCGCTGAGCCTCCATGTGGTCATCTGCTGCCACCTGCTGCCAGGAGCCGCAATTACAGGCAGAATTGAGAGAGAACGGAAAACCTTTTCCTTTTTTCCGTCCGTAATCCGGGTGTTTTTGGCAAGGAAGATGTGTGTGTTTCTTAACCCCTGAGGGTACGGCCAATGTGAATAACCGGCACCTCGCTTTTTATCCACATGTTCAGCCCGGACGTCCAACAGTGCATCACTCACTCACTCACACACTCACCCCACACACACACACGCACAGACACACACGAGAATGAAAGCTGTTAAAAGGATAGTGTATGCTTGCAAATTAAATGTAATATATCCAAGTTTGCAGACGACACAAAGCTGGGTGGGGGTGTGAGCTGTGAGGAGGATGCAGAGAAGCTCCAGTGTGATTTGGACAGGTTGAGTGAGTGGGCAAATACATGGCAGATGCAGTATAATGTGGATAAATGTGAGGTTATCCACTTTGGTGGGAAAAACAGAAAGGCAGATTATTATCTGAACGGCGATAGATTGGGAAAGGGGGAGGTGCAGCGAGACCTGGGTGTCCTTGTGCACCAGTCGCTGAAAGTAAGCATGCGGGTGCAGCAGACAGTTAAGAAGGCAAATGGTATGTTGGCCTTCATAGCGAGAGAATTGGAGTACAGGAGCAAGGATGTCTTACTGCAGTTATACAGGGCCTTGGTGAGGCCACATCTGGAATATTGTGTACAGTTTTGGTCTCCTTATCTGAGGAAGGATGTTCTTGCTATAGAGGGAGTGCAGCGAAGGTTTACCAGACTGATTCCTGGGATGGCAGGACTGACGTATGAAGAGAGATTGGGTCGATTAGTCTTGTATTTGCTAGAGTTTAGAAGAATGAGAGGGGATCTCATCGAAACCTACAAAATTCTAACAGGACTGGACAGACTAGATGCAGGAAGGGTGTTCCCGATGGGGGGGAGGGGGAGTACAGGACCGGGGGTCACAGTCTGAGGATAAGGGGTAAGCTATTTAGGACTGAGATGTGGAGGGATTTCTTCACCCAGAGAGCGGTGAACCTGTGGAATTCTCTACTACAGAAAGCAGTTGAGGCCAAATCATTAAATATATTCAAGAAAGAGATGGATATAGATCTTAGGATTAATGGGATCAAGGGATACGGGGAGAAAGCGGGAGTAGGTTGCTGAGTTTGGATGATCAGCCATGATCGTATTGAATGGTGGAGCAGGCTCGAAGGGCCGAATGGCCTACTCCTGCTCCTATTTTTCTATGTTTCTATGTTATTGTTTATTGTGAGGGGAGTTGAATATAAAAGTAGGGAGGTTATGCTTCAGTTATACAGGACATTGGTGAGACCACATCTGGAGTACTGTATACAGTACTGGTCTCCTTATTTAAGGAAGGATGTAAATGTGTTCAGAGAAAGTTTACTCGACTAATACCTGGAATGGGCGGGCTGTCATACGAGGAAAGATTGGACAGACTAGGCTTGTATCCGCTGGAGTTTAGAAGAGTAAGAGGCGACTTGATTAAAACATATAAGATTTTGAGGGGTCTTGACAGGGTGGATGTGGAAAGGATGTTTCCCCTTGTGGGAGAATCTATAACAAGGGGTCACTGTTTAAAAATAAGGGGTTGCCCATTTAAGACAGAGATGAGGAAAAACTTTTTCTCTCAGAGGGTTGTGAGTCTCTGGAATTCTCTTCCTCAAAAGGCAGTGGAAGCAGAGTGTTTGAATATTTTTAAGGCAGAGGTCGATAGATTCTTGATAAGCAAAGGGGGTGAAAGGTTATCCGGGGGTAGGCGTGAATGTGGAGTTGAGGTTACAATCAGATCAGCCATGATCTTGTTGAATTGCAGAGCAGGAATCGAGGGGCCGAGTGGCCTACACCTGCTCCTAATACGTATCTTCGTATATTTGCGGATCACGAAGTCAGTTGCTTGTAGTCTCATTAGCAGGAGGTCGGTTTTCTGTATTGGTGGACTTGAAAAGGAACAGGCTTGGGGACCTTAAGATGTCCCAGCCTCCACTTATTCTAAGGCATGATGGGATTGCCTTGTCTGCTTGCTGCTTTTACCTGAAAGGAGACCAAAATGGCTGCCCCACCATGTGACCTCTCACAGTTCCGTTTCCAAATATAATGGGGGGAGTGGGGTGCGGACTAGGGTGATTAGCCCCATCCTGGTTTATTGCTGTAAGGCATTCGTCCTGAGGAGGGTTAAGACCTTCTTTGTTTCAGGAGAAACCCACTCAATTCAGGAAAGTCTCCTGAATTGGGCGTTGATGACACCTCTTGATCTGGAAGGGGTTCTCCGTCCTCTCAGATACTGAGCCAGTTCTTGAGCACACAGGCTGAAGGTTAGCTGACCTTCGGCGGCCATCTTTGCCGCCCATGTCCACTTTTAACGTCCCCCATCGTGGCCCGTTTAAAGCCAAAGGGAAAATTCAGCTCCGGAAGATTCTATGCCGGATACAGTTGCACGTTTAAAGTTATGGGTGGGACGTGGACCGGGCATGGCACGGCCCAGAGGTTTGAACAGCGGAGAGAGTCGCCTACAGCACAGACGGAGGCCATTCGGCCCATCGAGTCCATTCCTGCTCTCCATGGAGTGATCCAGTCAGGCCCACTCCCCCCCTCTCCATCCCCCGTAGCCCTGCAAGTCAATTCCCCTCAGGTGCCCACCCAACTTCCTCTTGAAGTCGTTGCACATGCACCCCGCCCCCAGGTCTCCTCTGTTCCTGCACGGCTCTTTCGAACTACTCCATTAACTATATATCGCCTTTCCCTATCCCTTCTGCCAAAGTTCATCACATCACACTTGTCAGCATTAAATTGCATTAGCCACCTCTCTGCCCATTCTGCCAGCCTCTCTATGTCCTGTTGTAGGGGATTCATGTCATTCTCACTGTTTGCCGAAACCTCCACGTTTGGTGTTGTCAGCAAATTTTGAGATCCTACTCTGAGACGCCCCCGCAGAAATGTTCTGTCTATGGCTGAACAGGCACGGTTGGAAACAGGTAAGAGGAGGCCCACCCAGCCCGATCACCGAGAGAGAGGTTGCAGGAGAAAGGTACGTTCAACTGTAGCGTGCCTCACAGTCAGGGTTGAGAGACTATCAAACAGCATTTGACCCCGAGCCACAGCAGGAGATATGAGGGACCGGCGACCAAAAGCTCGGTCAAAGAGGTCGGTTTTTAAGGAGCGTCTTAAAGGAGGAGAGAGAGAGAGACCGGGAGAGGTTTAGGGAGGGAATTCCAGAGCTTAGGGCCCCAGGCAGCTGAAGGCAAGGCAGCCAATGGTGGAGCGATGGGAATCGGGGGATGGGCAAGAGGGCGGAATTGGAGGAGCGCAGAGATCTCGGAGGGTTGTAGGGGCTGGAGGAGGTTACAGAGATAGGGAAGGTTGTAGGGGCTGGAGGAGGTTACAGAGATAGGGAGTGTTGTAGGGGCTGGAGGAGGTTACAGAGATAGGGAGGGTTGCAGGGGCTGGATGAGGTTACAGAGATAGGGAGGGTTGTAGGGGCTGGAGGAGGTTACAGAGATAGGGAGGGTTGTAGGGACTGGAGGAGGTTACAGAGATAGGGAGGGTTGTAGGGACTGGAGGAGATTACAGAGATAGGGAGGGTTGTAAGGACTGGAGGAGGTTACAGAGATAGGGAGGATTGTAGGGGCTGTAGGAGGTTACAGAGATAGGGAGGTGCACCAAAGTGAGAGGAGGGGAGGTCACAGATGTGGGGAAGTGCAGAGAGTGAGGTCTGTCACAGTCGAGCAGTCTGCTGACACTGACTTTACAGTTACAACACTGGCCGGTTCGGGAAGGGATTGATGGAGTGGAAGATGATGTCATTGGACTTTATGCAACTAAGTGTCACCAGGATCAGGGACGAGGGGCAGAGACAGAGGGTTAGAGTAAGCAGTGTCTCAGTCAGAAGGTCAAATCCCACTCCAGAGATTCGAGCCGAAAATTGAGGCTGACACTCAAAATGCAGTTCTGAGGGAGTGCTGCACTGTCAGAGGGTCAGTACTGAGGGAATGCTGCACTGTCAGAGGGTCAGTACTGAGGGAGTGCTGCACTGTCAGAGGGTCAGGACTGAGGGAATGCTGCACTGTCAGAGGGTCAGTACTGAGGGAGTGCTGCACTGTCGTAGGGTCAGTACTGAGGGAATGCTGCACTGTCAGAGGGTCAGTACTGAGGGAATGCAGCACTGTCAGAGGGTCAGTACTGAGGGAGTGCTGCACTGTCGTAGGGTCAGTACTGAGGGAGTGCTGCACTGTCGGAGGGTCAGTACTGAGGGAGTGCTGCACTGTCGTAGGGTCAGTACTGAGGGAATGCTGCACTGTCAGAGGGTCAGTACTGAGGGAATGCTGCACTGTCAGAGGGTCAGTACTGAGGGAGTGCTGCACTGTCGGAGGGTCAGTACAGAGGGAATGCTGCACTGTCAGAGGGTCAGTACTGAGGGAATGCTGCACTGTCGGAGGGTCAGTGCGGAGGGAATGCTGCACTGTCAGAGGGTCAGTACTGAGGGAATGCTGCACTGTCGGAGGGTCAGTACTGAGGGAATGCTGCACTGTCGGAGGGTCAGTACTGAGGGAATGCTGCACTGTCAGAGGGTCAGTACTGAGGGAGTGCTGCACTGTCAGAGGGTCAGTACTGAGGGAATGCTGCACTGTCAGAGGGTCAGTACTGAGGGAGTACCGCACTGTCGGAGGGTCAGGACAGAGGGAATGCTGCACTGTCAGAGGGTCAGTAGTGAGGGAGTGCTGCACTGTCTGAGGGTCAGTACAGAGGGAATGCTGCACTGTCAGAGGGTCAGTACTGAGGGAGTGCTGCACTGTCAGAGGGTCAGTACAGAGGGAATGCTGCACTGTCAGAGGGTCAGTACTGAGGGAGTGCTGCACTGTCTGAGGGTCAGTACTGAGGGAATGCTGCACTGTCGTAGGGTCAGTACTGAGGGAATGCTGCACTGTCAGAGGGTCAGTACTGAGGGAATGCTGCACTGTCGGAGGGTCAGTGCTGAGGGAGTGCTGCACTGTCAGAGGGTCAGTACTGTGGGAATGCTGCACTGTCGGAGGGTCAGTGCTGAGGGAATGCTGCACTGTCAGAGGGTCAGTACTGAGGGAGTGCTGCACTGTCAGAGGGTCAGTACTGAGGGAAAGCTGCACTGTCGGAGGGTCAGTGCTGAGGGAATGCTGCACTGTCAGAGGGTCAGTACTGAGGGAGTGCTGCACTGTCAGAGGGTCAGTACTGAGGGAGTGCTGCACTGTCGGAGGGTCTGTACTGAGGGAGTGCTGCACTGTCGGAGGGTCAGTACTGAGGGAGTGCTGCACTGTCGTAGGTTCAGTACTGAGGGAGTGCTGCACTGTCAGAGGGTCAGTACAGAGGAAATGCTGCACTGTCAGAGGGTCAGTACTGAGGGAGTACTGCACTGTCGGAGGGTCAGGACAGAGGGAATGCTGCACTGTCAGAGGGTCAGTAGTGAGGGAGTGCTGCACTGTCTGAGGGTCAGTACAGAGGGAATGCTGCACTGTCAGAGGGTCAGTACTGAGGGAGTGCTGCACTGTCAGAGGGTCAGTACAGAGGGAATGCTGCACTGTCAGAGGGTCAGTACTGAGGGAGTGCTGCACTGTCTGAGGGTCAGTACTGAGGGAATGCTGCACTGTCGTAGGGTCAGTACTGAGGGAATGCTGCACTGTCAGAGGGTCAGTACTGAGGGAATGCTGCACTGTCGGAGGGTCAGTGCTGAGGGAGTGCTGCACTGTCAGAGGGTCAGTACTGAGGGAATGCTGCACTGTCGGAGGGTCAGTGCTGAGGGAATGCTGCACTGTCAGAGGGTCAGTACTGAGGGAGTGCTGCACTGTCAGAGGGTCAGTACTGAGGGAATGCTGCACTGTCGGAGGGTCAGTGCTGAGGGAATGCTGCACTGTCAGAGGGTCAGTACTGAGGGAGTGCTGCACTGTCAGAGGGTCAGTACTGAGGGAATGCTGCACTGTCGGAGGGTCAGTACTGAGGGAATGCTGCACTGTCGCAGGGTCAGCACTGAGGGAATGCTGCACTGTCAGAGGGTCAGTACTGAGGGAGTTCTGTACTGCCAGAGGGTCAGTACTGAGGGAGTGCTGCACTGTGGGAGGGTCAGTACTGAGGGAGTGCTTTACTGTAGGAGGGTCACGACTGAGGGAGTGCTGTACTTTCGGAGGGTCAGTAATGAGGGAGTGCTGTACTGTCGGAGGGTCAGTACTGAGGGAGTGCTGCACTGTCGGAGGGTCAGTACTGAGGGAGTGCTGCACTGTCGGAGGGTCAGTACTGAGGGAGTGCTGCACTGTCGGCGGGTCAGTACTGAGGGAGTGCTGCACTGTCAGAGGGTCACTACTGAGGGAGTGCTGTCCCTTCGGAGGGTCAGTACTGAGGGAGTGCTGTACTGTCGGAGGGTCAGTACTGAGGGAGTGCTGCACTGTCGGAGGGTCAGTACTGAGGGAGTGCTGCACTGTCGGAGGGTCAGTACTGAGGGAGTGCTGCACTGTCGGAGGCTCAGTACTGAGGGAGTGCTGCACTGTCAGAGGGTCACTACTGAGGGAGTGCTGCAATGTCGGAGGGTCAGTACTGAGGGAGTGCTGCACTGTCAGAGGGTCAGTACTGAGGGAGTGCTGCACTGTCGTAGGGTCAGTACTGAGGGAGTGCTGCACTGTTGGAGGTTCAGTACTGAGGGAGTGCCGCACAGTCGGAGGGTCAGTACTGAGGGAGTGCTGCACTGTCAGAGGGTCAGTACTGAGGGAGAGCTGCACTGTCGGAGGGTCAGTATTGAGGGAGTGCTGCACTGTCTGAGGGTCAGTACAGAGGGAATGCTGCACTGTCAGAGGGTCAGTACTGAGGGAGTGCTGCACTGTCTGAGGGTCAGTACAGAGGGAATGCTGCACTGTCAGAGGGTCAGTACTGAGGGAGTGCTGCACTGTCTGAAGGTCAGTACTGAGGGAATGCTGCACTGTCGTAGGGTCAGTACTGAGGGAATGCTGCACTGTCAGAGGGTCAGTACTGAGGGAATGCTGCACTGTCGGAGGGTCAGTGCTGAGGGAGTGCTGCACTGTCAGAGGGTCAGTACTGAGGGAGAGCTGCACTGTCGGAGGGTCAGTATTGAGGGAGTGCTGCACTGTCAGAGGGTCAGTTCTTAGGCAGAGCTGCACTGTGGGAGGGTCAGTACTGAGGGAGTTCTGTACTGCCAGAGGGTCAGTACTGAGGGAGGGCTGCACTGTCGGAGGGTCAGTGCTGAGGGAATGCTGCACTGTCAGAGGGTCAGTACTGAGGGAGTGCTGCACTGTCAGAGGGTCAGTACAGAGGAAATGCTGCACTGTCAGAGGGTCAGTACTGAGGGAATGCTGCACTGTCGGAGGGTCAGTGCTGAGGGAGTGCTGCACTGTCAGAGGGTCAGTACTGAGGGAATGCTGCACTGTCGGAGGGTCAGTGCTGAGGGAATGCTGCACTGTCAGAGGGTCAGCACTGCGGGAGTGCTGCACTGTCAGAGGGTCAGTACTGAGGGAATGCTGCACTGTCGGAGGGTCAGTGCTGAGGGAATGCTGCACTGTCAGAGGGTCAGTACTGAGGGAGTGCTGCACTGTCAGAGGGTCAGTACTGAGGGAATGCTGCACTGTCGTAGGGTCAGCACTGAGGGAATGCTGCACTGTGGGAGGGTCAGTGCTGAGGGAGTGCTGTACTTTCGGAGGGTCAGTAATGAGGGAGTGCTGTACTGTCGGAGGGTCAGTACTGAGGGAGTGCTGCACTGTCGGAGGGTCAGTACTGAGGGAGTGCTGCACTGTCGGAGTGTCAGTACTGAGGGAGTGCTGCACTGTCGGCGGGTCAGTACTGAGGGAGTGCTGCACTATCAGAGGGTCACTACTGAGGGAGTGCTGTCCCTTCGGAGGGCCAGTACTGAGGGAGTGCTCTACTGTCGGAGGGTCAGTACTGAGGGAGTGCTGCACTGTCGGAGGGTCAGTACGGAGGGAGTGCTGCACTGTCGGAGGGTCAGTACTGAGGGAGTGCTGCACTGTCGGAGGGTCAGGACAGAGGGAGTGCTGCACTGTCAGAGGGTCAGTACTGAGGGAGTGCTGCACTGTCGTAGGGTCAGTACTGAGGGAGTGCTGCACTATTGGAGGGTCAGTACTGAGGGAGTGCCGCACTGTCGAAGGGTCAGTACTGAGGGAGTGCTGCACTGTCAGAGGGTCAGTACTGAGGGAGTGCTGCACTGTCGGAGGGTCAGTATTGAGGGAGTGCTGCACTGTCAGAGGGTCAGTTCTTAGGCAGAGCTGCACTGTGGGAGGGTCAGTACTGAGGGAGTTCTGTACTGCCAGAGGGTCAGTACTGAGGGAGTGCTGCACTGTGGGAGGGTCAGTACTGAGGGAGTGCTTTACTGTCAGAGGGTCACTACTGAGGGAGTGCTGTACTTTCGGAGGGTCAGTAATGAGGGAGTGCTGTACTGTCGGAGGGTCAGTACTGAGGGAGTGCTGCACTGTCGGAGGGTCAGTACTGAGGGAATGCTGCACTGTCGTAGGGTCAGTACTGAGGGAATGCTGCACTGTCAGAGGGTCAGTACTGAGGGAGTGCTGCACTGTCGGAGGGTCAGGACTGAGGGAGTGCTGCACTGTCAGAGGGTCAGTACTGCGGGAGTGCTGCACTGTCGTCGGGTCAGTACTGAGGGAATGTTGCACTGTCAGAGGGTCAGTACTGAGGGAATGCTGCACTGTCGGAGGGTCAGTGCGGAGGGAATGCTGCACTGTCAGAGGGTCAGTACTGAGGGAATGCTGCACTGTCAGAGGGTCAGTACTGAGGGAATGCTGCACTGTCGGAGGGTCAGTACTGAGGGAATGCTGCACTGTCAGAGGGTCAGTACTGAGGGAGTGCTGCACTGTCAGAGAGTCAGTACTGAGGGAGTACTGCACTGTCGGAGGGTCAGTACTGAGGGAGTGCTGCACTGTCGGAGGGTCAGTACTGAGGGAGTGCTGCACTGTCGTAGGTTCAGTACTGAGGGAGTGCTGCACTGTCAGAGGGTCAGTACAGAGGAAATGCTGCACTGTCAGAGGGTCAGTACTGAGGGAGTACTGCACTGTCGGAGGGTCAGGACAGAGGGAATGCTGCACTGTCAGAGGGTCAGTACTGAGGGAGTGCTGCACTGTCTGAGGGTCAGTACTGAGGGAATGCTGCACTGTCGTAGGGTCAGTGCTGAGGGAATGCTGCACTGTCAGAGGGTCAGTACTGAGGGAATGCTGCACTGTCGGAGGGTCAGTGCTGAGGGAGTGCTGCACTGTCAGAGGGTCAGTACTGAGGGAATGCTGCACTGTCGGAGGGTCAGTGCTGAGGGAATGCTGCACTGTCAGAGGGTCAGTACTGAGGGAGTGCTGCACTGTCAGAGGGTCAGTACTGAGGGAATGCTGCACTGTCGGAGGGTCAGTACTGAGGGAATGCTGCACTGTCGCAGGGTCAGCACTGAGGGAATGCTGCACTGTCAGAGGGTCAGTACTGAGGGAGATCTGTACTGCCAGAGGGTCAGTACTGAGGGAGTGCTGCACTGTGGGAGGGTCAGTACTGAGGGAGTGCTTTACTGTAGGAGGGTCACTACTGAGGGAGTGCTGTACTTTCGGAGGGTCAGTAATGAGGGAGTGCTGTACTTTCGGAGGGTCAGTAATGAGGGAGTGCTGTACTGTCGGAGGGTCAGTACTGAGGGAGTGCTGCACTGTCGGAGGGTCAGTACTGAGGGAGTGCTGCACTGTCGGAGGGTCAGTACTGAGGGAGTGCTGCACTGTCGGCGGGTCAGTACTGAGGGAGTGCTGCACTGTCAGAGGGTCACTACTGAGGGAGTGCTGTCCCTTCGGAGGGTCAGTACTGAGGGAGTGCGGTACTGTCGGAGGGTCAGTACTGAGGGAGTGCTGCACTGTCGGAGGGTCAGTACTGAGGGAGTGCTGCACTGTCGGAGGGTCAGTACTGAGGGAGTGCTGCACTGTCGGAGGCTCAGTACTGAGGGACTGCTGCACTGTCAGAGGGTCACTACTGAGGGAGTGCTGCACTGTCGGAGGGTCAGTACTGAGGGAGTGCTGCACTGTCAGAGGGTCAGTACTGAGGGAGTGCTGCACTGTCGTAGGGTCAGTACTGAGGGAGTGCCGCACTGTCGGAGGGTCAGTACTGAGGGAGTGCTGCACTGTCAGAGGGTCAGTACTGAGGGAGAGCTGCACTGTCAGAGGGTCAGTATTGAGGGAGTGCTGCACTGTCAGAGGGTCAGTTCTTAGGCAGAGCTGCACTGTGGGAGGGTCAGTACTGAGGGAGTTCTGTACTGCAAGAGGGTCAGTACTGAGGGAGTGCTACACTGTCGGAGCGTCAGTGCTGAGGGAATGCTGCACTGTCAGAGGGTCAGTACTGAGGGAGTGCTGCACTGTCAGAGGGTCAGTACAGAGGGAATGCTGCACTGTCAGAGGGTCAGTACTGAGGGAGTGCTGCACTGTCTGAGGGTCAGTACTGAGGGAATGCTGCACTTTCGTAGGGTCAGTACTGAGGGAATGCTGCACTGTCAGAGGGTCATTACTGAGGGAATGCTGCACTGTCGGAGGGTCAGTGCTGAGGGAGTGTGGCACTGTCAGAGGGTCAGTACTGAGGGAATGCTGCACTGTCGGAGGGTCAGTGCTGAGGGAATGCTGCACTGTCAGAGGGTCAGCACTGAGGGAGTGCTGCACTGTCAGAGGGTCAGTACTGAGGGAATGCTGCACTGTCGGTGGGTCAGTGCTGAGGGAATGCTGCACTGTCAGAGGGTCAGTACTGAGGGAGTGCTGCACTGTCAGAGGGTCAGTACTGAGGGAATGCTGCACTGTCGTAGGGTCAGCACTGAGGGAATGGTGCACTGTCAGAGGGTCAGTACTGAGGGAGTTCTGTACTGCCAGAGGGTCAGTACTGAGGGAGTGCTGCACTGTGGGAGGGTCAGTACTGAGGGAGTGCTTTACTGTCAGAGGGTCACTACTGAGGGAGTGCTGTACATTCGGAGGGTCAGTAATGAGGGAGTGCTGTACTGTCGGAGGGTCAGTACTGAGGGAGTGCTGCACTGTCGGAGTGTCAGTACTGAGGGAGTGCTGCACTGTCGGCGGGTCAGTACTGAGGGAGTGCTGCACTATCAGAGGGTCACTACTGAGGGAGTGCTGTCCCTTCGGAGGGTCAGTACTGAGGGAGTGCTCTACTGTCGGAGGGTCAGTACTGAGGGAGTGCTGCACTGTCGGAGGGTCAGTACTGAGGGAGTGCTGCACTGTCGGAGGGTCAGTACTGAGGGAGTGCTGCACTGTCGGAGGCTCAGTACTGAGGGAGTGCTGCACTGTCAGAGGGTCACTACTGAGGGAGTGCTACACTGTCGGAGGGTCAGTACTGAGGGAGTGCTGCACTGTCAGAGGGTCAGTACTGAGGGAGTGCTGCACTGTCGTCGGGTCAGTACTGAGGGAGTGCTGCACTGTTGGAGGGTCAGTACTGAGGGAGTGCCGCACTGTCGGAGGGTCAGTACTGAGGGAGTGCTGCACTGTCAGAGGGTCAGTACTGAGGGAGTGCTGCACTGTCGGAGGGTCAGTATTGAGGGAGTGCTGCACTGTCAGAGGGTCAGTTCTTAGGCAGAGCTGCACTGTGGGAGGGTCATTACTGAGGGAGTTCTGTACTGCCAGAGGGTCAGTACTGAGGGAGTGCTGCACTGTGGGAGGGTCAGTACTGAGGGAGTGCTTTACTGTCAGAGGGTCACTACTGAGGGAGTGCTGTCCCTTCGGAGGGTCAGTAATGAGGGAGTGCTGTACTGTCGGAGGGTCAGTACTGAGGGAGTGCTGCACTGTCGGAGGGTCAGTTCTGAGGGAATGCTGCACTGTCGGCGGGTCAGTACTGAGGGAGTGCTGCACTGTCGGAGGGTCAGTATTGAGGGAGTGCTGCACTGTCAGAGGGTCAGTTCTTAGGCAGAGCTGCACTGTGGGAGGGTCAGTACTGAGGGAGTTCTGTACTGCCAGAGGGTCAGTACTGAGGGAGTGCTGCACTGTCGGAGGGTCAGTGCTGAGGGAATGCTGCACTATCAGAGGGTCAGTACTGAGGGAGTGCTGCACTGTCAGAGGGTCAGTACAGAGGGAATGCTGCACTGTCAGAGGGTCAGTACTGAGGGAGTGCTGCACTGTCTGAGGGTCAGTACTGAGGGAATGCTGCACTTTCGTAGGGTCAGTACTGAGGGAATGCTGCACTGTCAGAGGGTCAGTACTGAGGGAATGCTGCACTGTCGGAGGGTCAGTGCTGAGGGAGTGCTGCACTGTCAGAGGGTCAGTGCTGAGGGAGTGCTGTACTGTCGGAGGGTCAGTACTGAGGGAGTGCTGCACTGTCAGAGGATCAGTACTGAGGGAATGCTGCACTGTCGGAGGGTCAGTACTGAGGGAATGCTGCACTGTCGTAGGGTCAGCACTAAGGGAATGCTGCACTGTCAGAGGGTCAGTACTGAGGGAGTTCTGTACTGCCAGAGGGTCAGTACTGAGGGAGTGCTGCACTGTGGGAGGGTCAGTACTGAGGGAGTGCTTTACTGTCAGAGGGTCACTACTGAGGGAGTGCTGTACTTTCGGAGGGTCAGTCATGAGGGAGTGCTGCACTGTCGGAGGGTCAGTACTGAGGGAGTGCTGCACTGTCGGAGTGTCAGTACTGAGGGAGTGCTGCACTGTTGGCGGGTCAGTACTGAGGGAGTGCTGCACTGTCAGAGGGTCACTACTGAGGGAGTGCTGTCCCTTCGGAGGGTCAGTACTGAGGGAGTGCTCTACTGTCGGAGGGTCAGTACTGAGGGAGTGCTGCACTGTCGGAGGGTCAGTACTGAGGGAGTGCTGCACTGTCGGAGGGTCAGTACTGAGGGAGTGCTGCACTGTCGGAGGCTCAGTACTGAGGGAGTGCTGCACTGTCAGAGGGTCACTACTGAGGGAGTGCTGCACTGTCGGAGGGTCAGTACTGAGGGAGTGCTGCACTGTCAGAGGGTCAGTACTGAGGGAGTGCTGCACTGTCGTAGGGTCAGTACTGAGGGAGTGCTGCACTGTCAGAGGGTCAGTACTGAGGGAGTGCTGCACTGTCTGAGGGTTAGTACTGAGGGAGTGCTGCACTGTCAGAGGGTCAGTACTGAGGGAGTGCTGCACTGTCGGAGGGTCAGTATTGAGGGAGTGCTGCACTGTCAGAGGGTCAGTTCTTAGGCAGAGATGCACTGTGGGAGGGTCAGTACTGAGGGAGTTCTGTACTGCCAGAGGGTCAGTACTGAGGGAGTGCTGCACTGTGGGAGGGTCAGTACTGAGGGAGTGCTTTACTGTCAGAGGGTCACTACTGAGGGAGTGCTGTACTTTCGGAGGGTCAGTATTGAGGGAGTGCTGTACTGTCGGAGGGTCAGTACTGAGGGAGTGCTGCACTGTCGGAGGGTCAGTTCTGAGGGAGTGCTGCACTGTCGGCGGGTCAGTACTGAGGGAGTGCTGCACTGTCAGAGGGTCACTACTGAGGGAGTGCTGTCCCTTCGGAGGGTCAGTACTGAGGGAGTGCTGTACTGTCGGAGGGTCAGTACTGAGGGAGTGCTGCACTGTCGGAGGGTAAGTGCTGAGGGAGTGCTGCACTGTCGGAGGGTCAGTACTGAGGGAGTGCTGCACTGTCGGAGGCTCAGTACTGAGGGAGTGCTGCACTGTCAGAGGGTCACTACTGAGGGAGTACTGCACTGTCGGAGGGTCAGTACTGAGGGAGTGCTGCACTGTCAGAGGGTCAGTACTGAGGGAGTGCTGCACTGTCGTAGGGTCAGTACTGAGGGAGTGCTGCACTGTTGGAGGGTCAGTACTGAGGGAGTGCCGCACTGTCGGAGGGTCAGTACTGTGGGAGTGCTGCACTGTCAGAGGGTCAGTACTGAGGGAGTGCTGCACTGTCGGAGGGTCAGTATTGAGGGAGTGCTGCACTGTCAGAGGGTCAGTTCTTAGGCAGAGCTGCACTGTGGGAGGGTCAGTACTGAGGGAGTGCTTTACTGTCAGAGGGTCAGTACTGAGGGATGGCTGCACTGTCGGAGGGTCAGTACTGAGGGAGTGCTGCGCTCTCGGACGGTCAGTACTGAGGGAGTGCTGCACTGTTGGAGGGTCAGTACTGAGGGAGTGCCGCACTGTCGGAGGGTTAGTACTGAGGGAGTGCTGCACTGTCAGAGGGTCAGTACTGAGGGAGTGCTGCACTGTCGGAGGGTCAGTATTGAGGGAGTGCTGCACTGTCAGAGGGTCAGTTCTTAGGCAGAGCTGCACTGTGGGAGGGTCAGTACTGAGGGAGTTCTGTACTGCCAGAGGGTCAGTACTGAGGGAGTGCTGCACTGTGGGAGGGTCAGTACTGAGGGAGTGCTTTACAGTCAGAGGGTCACTACTGAGGGAGTGCTGTACTTTCTGAGGGTGAGTAATGAGGGAGTGCTGTACTGTCGGAGGGTCAGTACTGAGGGAGTGCTGCACTGTCGGAGGGTCAGTTCTGAGGGAGTGCTGCACTGTCGGCGGGTCAGTACTGAGGGAGT
Organism: Heterodontus francisci; assembly: GCF_036365525.1. NCBI lineage: Eukaryota > Metazoa > Chordata > Chondrichthyes > Heterodontiformes > Heterodontidae > Heterodontus > Heterodontus francisci. The sequence continues at coordinate 36,074,161 of NC_090409.1, read as the reverse complement.
GCTGCACTGTCAGAGGGTCACTACTGAGGGAGTGCTGTCCCTTCGGAGGGTCAGTACTGAGGGAGTGCTGTACTGTCGGAGGGTCAGTACTGAGGGAGTGCTGCACTGTCGGAGGGTAAGTGCTGAGGGAGTGCTGCACTGTCGGAGGGTCAGTACTGAGGGAGTGCTGCACTGTCGGAGGCTCAGTACTGAGGGAGTGCTGCACTGTCAGAGGGTCACTACTGAGGGAGTACTGCACTGTCGGAGGGTCAGTACTGAGGGAGTGCCGCACTGTCGGAGGGTCAGTACTGTGGGAGTGCTGCACTGTCAGAGGGTCAGTACTGAGGGAGTGCTGCACTGTCGGAGGGTCAGTATTGAGGGAGTGCTGCACTGTCAGAGGGTCAGTTCTTAGGCAGAGCTGCACTGTGGGAGGGTCAGTACTGAGGGAGTGCTTTACTGTCAGAGGGTCAGTACTGAGGGAGTGCTGCGCTCTCGGACGGTCAGTACTGAGGGAGTGCTGCATTGTCTGAGGGTCAGTACTGAGGGAGTGCTGCACTGTCGGAGGGTCAGTACTGAGGGAGTGCTGCACTGTCTGAGGGTCAGTCCTGAGCCAGTACTGCACTGTCGGAGGGTCAGTACTGAGGGAGTGCTGCACTGTCAGAGGGTCAGTACTGAGGGAGTGCTGCACTGTCAGAGGGTCAGTACTGAAGGAGCGCTGCACTCTCGGAGGGTCAGTAGTGAGGGAGTACTGCACTGTCAGAGGGTCAGTACTGAGGGAGGGCTGCACTGTCGGAGGGTCAGTAGTGAGGGAGTACTGCACTGTCAGAGGGTCAGTACTGAGGGAGGGCTGCACTGTCAGAGGGTCAGTACTGAGGGAGGGCTGCACTGTCGGAGGGTCAGTGCTGAGGGAGTGCCGCACTGTCGGAGGGTCAGTACTGAAGGATTGCTGCACTGTCAGAGGGTCAGTACTGAGGGAGTGCCGCACTGTCGGAGTGTCAGTACTGAGGGAGTGCTGCACTGTCTGAGGGTCAGTACTGAGGGAGTGCTGCACTGTCGGAGGGTCAGTACTGAGGGAGTGCTGCACTGTCAGAGGGTCAGTACTGAGGGAGTGCTGCACTGTCGTAGTGTCAGTACTGAGGGAGTGCCGCACTGTCGGAGGGTCAGTACTGAGGGAGTGCTGCACTGTCGTAGTGTCAGTACTGAGGGAGTGCCGCACTGTCGGAGGGTCAGTACTGAGGGAGTGCCGCACTGTCGGAGTGTCAGTACTGAGGGAGTGCTGCACTGGCAGAGGTGCCGTCTTTCAGATGAGACATTAAACCGAGGCCCCCGTCTGCCCTCTCAGGTGGTTGTAAAAGATCCCATGGCTGCTATTTGGAAGAAGAGCAGGGGGGGGTGAGTTCTCCCTGGGGACAATATTTATCCCTCAACCTACATCACTAAAAAAAACTGATGAACTGGGTCATTATCACATTGCTGTTTGTGGGATCTTGCTGTGTTTCCTACATTTCAGCTGTGATACACTTTGAAAGAAAAAGACTTCATTGGCCGTAAAGTGCTTTTTGACATCCTGAGGATGTGAAAGGTGCTATAACAATGCAAAGTCTTTGGGTCTGCTCAGGTTCTGAGCGAATCGGGAGCAGGATTTGCAAAACCACTCGATGTTTAACTGTCAGTATTCACCGTTAATCCCACATTTGTCAAACCACACCATCCATCAGACCTATTGAGGGGTTAAAATTTCTGCGGTTCTCCTCGGAGGCGGGCTGGGGAGTGTGCTGGCCGGCCAGCTTTCTCTCCCTGGAATCAGTCGAACCTGTTTATCCGGATCCCAGTGAGTAACCCGATTTCGGGGAAGTGAAAAACCGAGCAGAACCGTTGGGAAGCTGCAGCTGAATGACCCTCAGCCCAAAAACCGCCAAACCTCATCCGTCACGCCGTCAACTCTGACCTCTGACCCACCGCTGCCCACCCGCCCTCACCTCTCCGACATTTCACCTCCTGAAGGAAGGTTCTGGAGCGTTCCTTGCGCCCCTCCAACCCGAACACCAGGGCGAGTCAAAAAAGACCGAGTCTGTCCCCTCCTTCTCGCTCTCTCCACCCCTCGCAATGTACCCATCGGCCCCCTGTCCAGAGGTCACTGACCCTCAACCGGGTCAAAGGTCGACTGGCGAACCTTGGGTGTTGGGCTGCTCGGCTATAGCGTACCTCACAGTTGGACCTGATCCTGTCGTTAAAACATAGGACTGAACTGCAACAGCAACCTGAATTTATATAGCACCTTCAATCAAGTAAAACTTCCCAAGGTGCTTCACAGGAGCAATTATCAAACAGAATTTGACCCCCGAGCCACATCAGGAGATATTAGGGACCGGCAACCAAAAGCTGGGTCAACGAGGTCGGTTTTTAAGGAGCGTCTTGAAGGATGAGAGAGAGAGAGAGGCGGAGAGGTTTAGGGAGGGAATTCCAGAGCTTAGGGCCCCAGGCAGCTGAAGGCACGGCCGCCAATGGTGGAGCGATGGGAATCGGGGGATGGGCAAGAAGCCGGAATGGGAGGGAGTGCAGAGATCTCGGAGGGTTGTAGGGGCTGGAGGAGGTTACAGAGATAGGGAGGGTTGTAGGGACTGGAGGAGCTGACAGAGATAGGGAGGGTTGTAGGGACTGGAGGAGGTTACAGAGATAGGGAGGGTTGTAGGGGCTGGAGGAGGTTACTGAGATAGGGAGGGTTGTAGGGGATGGAGGAGGTTACAGAGATAGGGAGGGTTGTAGGGGCTGGAGGAGGTTACAGAGATACGGAGGGTTGTAGGGGCTGGAGGAGGTTACAGCGATAGGGAGGGTTGTCGGGAATGGAGGAGGTAACAGAGATAGGGAGGGTTGTAGGGGATGGAGGAGGTTACAGAGATAGGGAGGGTTGTAGGGGATGGAGGAGGTTACAGAGATAGGGAGGGTTGTAGGGGATGGAGGAGGTTACAGAGATAGGGAGGGTTGTAGGGGATGGAGGAGGTTACAGAGATAGGGAGGGTTGTAGGGGCTGGAGGAGGTTACAGAGATAGGGAGGGTTGTAGGGGATGGAGGAGGTTACTGAAATAGGGAGGGTTGTAGGGGATGGAGGAGGTTACAGAGATAGGGAGGGTTGTAGGGGATGGAGGAGGTTACAGAGATAGGGAAGGTTGTAGGGGATGGAGGAGGTTACAGAGATAGGGAGGGTTGTAGGGGATGGAGGAGGTTACAGAGATAGGGAAGGTTGTAGGGGATGGAGGAGGTTACAGAGATAGGGAGGGTTGTAGGGGATGGAGGAGGTTACAGAGATAGGGAAGGTTGTAGGGGATGGAGGAGGTTACAGAGATAGGGAGGGTTGTAGGGGATGGAGGAGGTTACAGAGATAGGGAGGGTGCGAGGAGGCCATGGAGGGATTTGCAAGCAAGGATGAAGATTTGAAAATGGAGGCTTTTCTGGACTGAGTATCAGTGGATGTCTGTGAGTAACAGCGGGTGCTGAGTGAACTGGACTGGGAGCGAGTTCGGACACAGGCAGCAGATTTTTGGATGTTTACGGAGGGTTGAATGTGGGAGATGGGCCAGGAGAGTGTTGTAATAGTCAAGTGTAGAGGTAAGAGAGGCCTGGATGAGGGTTTCAGCAGCGGATAAGCTGAGGAATGGAGGGAGTCGGGCGATGTTACAGAGATGGAGTTAGGCAGTCTGAGTGATGACACAGAGACGGAGTGATGGTTCCTGAGACATTTGAACTGTCGGATACCTCCCCCTCCGTCTGTACGTACAGGGGCCTTTCAGACCCAAGCTTGTTGTTCTTTAATCCCTCATTCCTGATTTCCTTCACCTTACGGAATAGTACGGCACAGAAAAGGCCATTCTGCCCATCGGGAAAGCTCTTTTCCATTCGCATGAAATTCCCATACCTTCCCTCCTCTCCCCACTCAGCAACAAGATCTAAATCACTGAGGGAGGAGGGGGGGGGGGTTGGTGTATCTTCCTCACTGCCAGAGGCCGTGTGTAAACCCAGTGAGCATGGGGTCGGCTATTCGACCACAGCAGGCCTCGCACTCGATTATCCTGTCCGGCGCACCCACCTCCTCTTCAGCCAGGGCTGGGAGTCACCAAACAGGGACTCGGCTTGGGAGGTTGTCTCAATTGTCCAATGAGGTGTTTAATTCTTTGTTCGAACCACGATATTAGAGACTGCCTTGATGAGGAATCTATTTACACTCTATATTAATGACTTGGATGAAGAGACAGAGAGTGATGTTTCTACGTTTGCTGATGATACAAAGCTCGGTGGAATGCTGAGCTGCTGGGAGGATGTCGAGCAGCTGCAATGAGGTATAGACAGGTTAAGTGAATAGGCAACAGGATGGAAAATGGAGTATAATTTCGAGAAGTGTGATGTTGGTCGTAAAAATAGAAAAACATAATGTTTTTTAAAAGGTGTGAAACTTGTAAGTGTCACTGTTCAAAAAGGCTCGTACAAGGAATGCAGAGAGTTAGCATGCAGATACAGCAAGCGATTAGGAAGGTGAATAGCATGTTGGTCTTTATTGCGAGGAGATCGGAATACAGGAATAAAGAAGTCTGACTACAATTGAACAGGGTTTTGGGGAGACCACACCTGGAATACAGGGATGAGTTTTTTGGGTCCCCCCAGAGGCTGGGGAGGGGTGGGGAGGGCATAGAATTGCGATGGGAGGCAGGGGCGGAGGACTCGTCGCCTCCCCATCGCACCGCAATTTAGTCAGGGACGGGACAGACCTACAATGGGTGACTGCCAGGCAGAGTAGAAGAACTAGGCAGGTAGTGCAGGAGTCCCCTGGGTCCATCTCCCTCCCCTAACAGATTTTCCACTTTGGATACTGTTGGGGGAGATAGCGTCTCAGGGGGATGCAGCAAGAGCCAAGTCTGTGACACCTCGGGTGGCTCAGCTGCACAGGAAGGGAGGAAAAAGAGTGGGCGAGCTGTAGTGATAGGGGATTCTATCATAAGGGGTACAGATAGGCATTTCTGTGGCTGCAAACGAGACTCCAGGATGATATGTTGCCTCCCTGGTGCTAGGGTCAAGGATGTCACGGAGAGGCTGCAGGACCTTCTGAAGGGGGAGGGTGAACAGTCAGAGGTCGTGGTTCACATTGGTACCAACGACATAGGTAGAAAGAGGGATGAGGTCCTGCAACAAGGATTTAGGGAGCTCGGTAGCAGATTAAAAAACAGGACCTCAAAGGTTGTAATCTCGGGATTACTCCCGGTGCCACATGCTAGTGAGTATAGGAATAGGAGGATACAGCAGATGAATGCGCGGCTGAAGAGAAGGTGCAGGAGGGAGGGCTTTAGTTTCCTGGATCACTGGGTCTGTTTCTGGCGAAGGTGGGACCTGTACAAGTTGGACGGGTTGCACCTGAACCGGAATGGGACCAACATCCTTGCTGGGAGGTTTGCGAGTGCTGTTGGCGGAGGGGAGGGTTTAAACTAATTTGGCAGGGGGGTGGGATGCAGAGAGGAGGTACAGTAGGGGGTGATACACAGTCAAATATAGAAGAAAAATTAAGACAGTCTGGAAGGCAGAGCAAATATAGACCTGTTAAGGTACAAGCAAATAATGCAAGGCTGGATTGCATCTATTTTCGCGCAAGGAGTCTTACTAGTAAGGCAGATGAACTGAGGGTGTTGATTAACACATGGCATTCTGATATTATTGCTTTCACAGAGACATGGTTGAGGGAGGGACAGGACTGGCAGCTCAATATTCCAGGGTATAGAATCTACAGGCGTGACAGGGGAGGGGGTAAAAGAGGAGGTGGCATTGCACTGTTGATCAAGGAGTCAATTACTGCAGTAAGGAGGGATGATATCTTAGAAGGTTCCTCAAATGAGGCCATATGGGTAGAACTTAAAAACAAAAAGGGGGCAATCACTTGGCTGGGTGTGCACTACAGGCCTCCAAACAGCAGAGAGAGATAGAGGAGCAGATATGTAGGCAAATCTCAGAGAGGTGTAAAAATAATAGGGTAATGATCGTAGGGGATTTCAACTTCCCCAATATCAACTGGGATAGTCTTGGTGAAAAAGGCTTAAAGGGGGCAGAATTCTTAAAGTGCATGCAGGAGAGCTTTTTGAGGCAGTATGTAGAAAGTCCTACAAGAGAAGGGGCAGTACTGGACCTAATCCTAGGGAATGAAGCCGGACAAGTGGTAGAAGTGTCAGCGGGGGAGCATTTCGGATATAGTGATCATAACTTTTGATCTTTATGTCGTCATTGTCGACAGGAATAGTGCCGGAAGACTGGAGGATAGCAAATGTTGTCCCCTTGTTCAAGAAGGGGAGTAGAGACAGCCCTGGTAATTATAGACCTGTGAGCCTTACTTCGGTTGTGGGTAAAATGTTGGAAAAGGTTATAAGAGACAGGATTTATAATCATCTTGAAAAGAATAAGTTCATTAGAGATAGTCAGCACGGTTTTGTGACGGGTAGGTCGTGCCTCACAAACCTTATTGAGTTTTTCGAGAAGGTGACCAAACAGGTGGATGAGGGTAAAGCAGTGGATGTGGTGTATATGGATTTCAGTAAGGCGTTTGATAAGGTTCCCCATGGTAGGCTATTGCAGAAAATACGGAAGTATGGGGTTGAAGGTGATTTAGAGCTTTGGATCAGAAATTGGCTAGCTGAAAGAAGACAGAGGGTGGTGGTTGATGGCAAATGTTCATCCTGGAGTTTAGTTACTAGTGGTGTACCGCAAGGATCTGTTTTGGGGCCACTGCTGTTTGTCATTTTATAAATGACCTGGAAAAGGGTGTAGAAGGGTGGGTTAGTAAATTTGCGGATGACACAAAGGTCGGTGGAGTTGTGGATAGTGCCGAAGGATGTTGTAGGGTACAGAGGGACATAGATAGGCTGCAGAGCTGGGCTGAGAGATGGCAAATGGAGTTTAATGCGGAAAAGTGTGAGGTGATTCACTTTGGAAGGAGTAACAGGAATGCAGAGTACTGGGCTAATTGGAAGATTCTTGGTAGTGTAGATGAACAGAGAGATCTTGGTGTCCAGGTGCATAAATCCCTGAAGGTTGCTACCCAGGTTAATAGGGCTGTTAAGAAGGCATATGGTGTGTTAGCTTTTATTAGTAGGGGGATCGAGTTTCGGAGCCACGAGGTCATGCTGCAGCTGTACAAAACTCTGGTGAGACCGCACCTGGAGTATTGCGTGCAGTTCTGGTCACCGCATTATAGGAAGGATGTGGAAGCTTTGGAAAGGGTGCAGAGGAGATTTACTAGGATGTTGCCTGGTATGGAGGGAAGGTCTTACGAGGAAAGGCTGAGGGACTTGAGGTTGTTTTCGTTGGAGAGAAGGAGGAGGAGAGGTGACTTAATGGAGACATATAAGATAATCAGAGGGTTAGATAGGGTGGATAGTGAGAGTCTTTTTCCTCGGATGGTGATGGCAAACACGAGGGGACATAGCTTTAAGTTGAGGGGTGATAGATATAGGACAGATGTTAGAGGTAGTTTCTTTACTCAGAGAGTAGTAGGGGCGTGGAACGCCCTGCCTGCAACAGTAGTAGACTCGCCAACTTTAAGGGCATTTAAGTGGTCATTGGATAGACATATGGATGAAAATGGAATAGTGTAGGTCAGATGGTTTCACAGGTCGGCGCAACATCGAGGGCCAAAGGGCCTGTACTGTGCTGTAATGTTCTAAATGTTCTAAATTCTAAAAAAAAACTCTGTAAGATTTAAGGTAGTTATGGAAAAGGACAAAGAGGGTCCGGAAATAAAAGTACTGAATTGGGGGAAGGCCGATTTCAATATGATAAAGCAGGATCTGGCCAAAGTGGACTGGGAGCAGCTACTTGTAGGAAAGTCTACATCAGACCAGTGGGAGTCATTCAAAAAGGAAATAGTGAGAGTTCAGGGCCAACATGTACCCGTTAGGGTGAAGGGTAGGACTAACAAGTCCAGGGAACCCTGGATGTCAAGAGATGTAGAGGATTGGATAAGGAAAAATAAAGGAGGCTTACGGCAGATTCTTCTTCTTCTTCTTTGGCCTCTTTGTCTCGGGAGACAATGGGTAAACGCCTGGAGATGGTCAGTGGTTTGTGAAGCAGCACCTGGAGTGGCTATAAAGGCCAATTTGGCAGATTCAGAGTACTGAAAACAACGGAGGTCCTAGAGGAGTATAGAATGTGTAGGGGGGTACTTAAAAAAGTAATTAGGAGAGCGAAGAGGGGGCATGAAAAAACACTGGTGGGCAAGATAAAGGAAGATCCCAAGGCGTTTTATAAGTATATTAAGGGCAAGAGGATAACCAGGGAAAGAGTAGGGCCCATTAGGGACCAGAGTGGCAATCTGTGTGTGGAGCCGGAGGACATAGGTGAGGTTTTAAATGATTATTTTTCATCTGTGTTCACGATGGAGAAGGACGATGTCGGTGTAGAGATCAGGGAGAGGGATTGTGATATACTTGAACATATTAGCATTGAAAGGGAAGAGGTATTAGCAGTTTTAGCAGGCTTAAAACTGGATAAATCCTCAGGCCCAGATGAGATGTATCCCAGGCTGTTATGTGAGGCAAGGGAGGAAATAGCAGGGGCTTTGACACAAATTTTCAAATCCTCTCTGGCCACAGGAGAGGTACCAGAGGACTGGAGGACAGCGAATGTGGTACCATTATTCAAGAAGGGTAGCAGGGATAAATCAGGTAATTACAGGCCGGTGAGTCTAACATCAGTGGTAGGGAAAATATTGGAAAAAATTCTGAGGGACAGGATTAATCTCCACTTGGAGAGGCAGGGATTAATCAGGGATAGTCAGCATGGCTTTGTCAGGGGGAGATTGTGTCTAACTAATTTGATTGAATTTTTCGAGGAGGTGACTAGATGTGTAGATGAGGGTAAAGCAGTTGATGTAGTCTACATGGACTTCAGTAAGGCTTTTGATAAGGTCCCACATGGGAGATTGGTCAAGAAGGTAAGAGCCCATGGGATTCAGGGTAATTTGGCAAATTGGATCCAAAATTGGCTTCGTGGCAGGAGGCAGAGGGTGATGGTCGAGGGTTGTTTTTGCGATTGGAAGCCTGTGACCAGTGGTGTACCGCAGGGATCAGTGCTGGGACCCTTACTGTTTGCAGTGTACATTAATGATTTAGACATGAATATAGGAGGTATGATCAGTAAGTTCGCAGATGACACGAAAATTGGTGGCATCGTAAATAGTGAGGAGGAAAGCCTTAAATTACAGGACGATATAGAAGGGCTGGTAAGATGGGCAGAGCAGTGGCAAATGGAATTTAATCCTGAGAAGTGTGAGGTGATGCACTTTGGGAGGACTAACAAGGCAAGGGAATATACAATGGATGGTAGGACCCTAGGAAGTACAGAGGGTCAGAGGGACCTTGGTGTACTTGTCCATAGATCACTGAAGGCAGCAGCACGGGTAATACAGAAACATGGAAACATAGAAAATAGGAGCAGGAGTAGGCCATTCGGCCCTTCGAGCCTGCTCCGCCATTCATTATGATCATGGCTAAGATAAGGTAGATAAGGTGGTTAGGAAGGCATATGAGATACTTGCCTTTATTAGCCGAGGCATAGAATATAAGAGCAGGGAGGTTATGATGGAGCTGTATAAAACGCTAGTTAGGCCACAGCTGGAGTACTGTGTATAGTTCTGATCGCCACACTATAGGAAGAATGTGATTACACTGGAGAGGGTGCAGAGGAGATTCACCAGGATGTTGCCTGGGCTGGAGCATTTCAGCTATGAAGAGAGACTGAAAAGGCTAGGGTTGTTTTCCTTAGAGCAGAGAAGGCTGAGGGGGACCTAATTGAGGTATACAAAATTATGAGGGGCATTGATAGAAACTTTTTCCCTTAGCGGAGGGGTCAATAACCAGGGGGCATAGATTTAAGGTAAGGGGCAGGAGGTTTAGAGGGGATCTGAGGGACCATTTTTTCACCCAGAGGGTGGCTGGAATCTGGAACACACTGCCTGAAGGGGTTGGAGATGTACGAACCCTCGCCGCACTACAGGAAAGATGTGACTAAGCTAGAGAGGGTGCAGAAAAGATTCACAAGGATGTTGCCTGGTTTGGAGGGCTTGAGTTATATAGAAAGATGGGATCGGCTGGGTCTGTTTTCCCTGGAGAGAAGGAGGCTGAGAGGGGACATGATAGAGGTATATAAAATTATGAGAGGCATAGATAGGGTAGATAGACAGAGTCTGTTTCCTATGGTAAGGGTGACTAAAGCTACAGGGCATAGATTTAAGGTGAGAGGGAGGAGGTTTAAAGGGGATCAAAGGGGTAAATTTTTCACACAAAGAATAGTGGGTATCTGGAATGAGCTGCCTGAGGAGGTGGTGGAGGCAGGGACAGTAGCAACATTTAAGAGGCATCTGGACAGGTACTTGAATGAGCAAGGCATCGAGGGATATGGAATTAATGCAGGCAGGTGGGATTAGTATAGATAGGCATTATGGTCGGCATGGACGTGGTGGGCCGAAGGGCCTGTTTCTATGCTGTACGACTCTATGACTCTATAACATTTAAGAAGTATTTGGATGAGCACTTGAAACGCCATAGCATACAAGGCTACAGTCCAAGTGCGGGAAAATGGGATTAGAATAGATAGGTGCTTGATGGCCAGCACAGACACGATGGGCCGAAGGACCTGTTTCTGTGCTGTATAACTCTATGACTCTCTCTATCCCTCTCACTCTCCCAACCTGTCTCTCTCTCTCTCACTCTCTATCTCTCTCCCTCTTTCCCTCTCTCTCTATCCCTCCCACTCTGTCTCTCTCTCTCTATCTCCCTCTTTCCCTCTCCCTCTACCCCTCTCACTGTCCCACCCTGTCTCTCTCTCTCTCTCCCTCTCTATCTCTCTCCCTCTTTCCCTCTCTGTCTCTCTCTCTCTCCCTCTACCTCTTGCTCCCTCCCTCACTCGCTCTCTATATCATTCCCAATCTCCCTCCCTCTCTCTCCCTCCTTATCTCTTTCCCTCTCTCATTCTCCCTCACTCTTTCCCACTCTGTCCATCTCCCTCTCCCTCTCTCCCACTCTCCACCTCTCTCTTGCTCTCTCTTCACTCTCTCCCTCCGAGCTGATGCAGTTCCTTTAATACATGCAGCAAACCTCAGTCGGAGAGGAAGGAAGGAAATGTCAGAGGCTGTTTATTTAACAGAGTGACTGGAGCTCTCTCCATTGGAGAGGGGACCCCAGGCAGGGTCACAGGTCAGAGGTCAGAACAGTGACCACCTTCAGGGGAAAGAAAACCTGCTTAAATATCAAGGGAGACACTGAGCATGTCTGTCCATTGTTACCCATCAAAGAACCTGGACACTCACACTCACACTCACACTCAAACTCACTCACACTCACTCACACTCACACTCACTCACATTCACACTCAAACTCACTCACACTCACTCACACTCACTCACATTCACACTCACTCACATTCACACTCACTCACACTCACTCACTCACTCACTCACACTCACTCACACTCACACTCACTCACTCTCACAAATTCACACTCACACTCACTCTCACTCACACTCAAACTCACTCACTTTCACTCACACTCACTCTCACACACTCACACTCACTCACACTCACACTCACTCTCACACACTCACACTCACTCACACTCACACTCACACTCACTCTCCCTCATACTCACTCTCACTCACACTCACACTTACACTCACCCACACCCACACTCACACTCACTCTCACTCTCACTCACTCTCACTCTCACTCTCACTCTCACTCACACTCACACTCACACACTCTCACTCTCACTCACACTCTCTCACTCTCTCACTCTCACACACTCCCTCATACTCACTCTCACTCACACTTACACTCACCCACACTCACCCACACCCACACTTACTCTCACCCACGCTCACACTCACACACTCACTCACTCACCCACAATCTCACTCACACTCACTCACACTGCCACTCACACTCACACACACTCACTCGCCCTCACTCACATTCACTCTCACTCACACCCACACTCACACTCACTCATACTCACACTCATACACTCACACTCACTCACACTCACATTCACTCACACTCACCCACACCCACACTCACACTCACTCTCACTCTCACTCACTCTCACTCTCACTCTCACTCTCACTCACACTCACACTCACACACTCTCACTCACACTCTCTCACTCTCTCACTCTCACACACTCCCTCATACTCACTCTCACTCACACTTACACTCACCCACACTCACCCACACCCACACTTACTCTCACCCACGCTCACACTCACACACTCACTCACTCACCCACAATCTCACTCACACTCACTCACACTGCCACTCACACTCACACACACTCACTCGCCCTCACTCACATTCACTCTCACTCACACCCACACTCACACTCACTCATACTCACACTCATACACTCACACTCACTCACACTCACATTCACTCACACTCACTCACACCCACATTCACTCACACTCACTCATACTCACACATCAAACCCACTCTCACTCACATTCACACCCACACTCACACCCACACTCACTCACACTCACATTCACTCACACCCACACTCACACTCACTCACATTTACACTCACTCACACTAATACACACTCAATCACACTGGCACACACCCACACTCTCACTCACACCCACTCATACTCACACTCACTCACACCCACACTCACACGCACACTCTCACTCACACTCACACCCACTCATACTCTCACTCAATCACACCCACACTCTCACTCACACTCACACTCACTCATACTCTCACTCAATCACACCCACACTCTCACTCACACTCACACCCACTCATACTCACACTCACTCACACCCACACTCACACGCACACTCTCACTCACACCCACACTCACACTCACACCCACTCATACTCTCACTCAATCACACGCACACTCTCTCACACACACACACACACACACACACACACACACACACACACACACACACACACACACACACACACACACACACACACACACACACACACCATGTCTGCTTTCACTGCCTCTCAGTTAACTGATCTCACTGAAATCTCTCCTGCCTGTGGTCAGCCAGTCACATGTTGTTTGTTGCCCAGTTGACACATTGATGTGGTGACAGAGGTCGCGAACGCAGTGACCTTGCCCAGCGGGACTGGCCGGGCGGTCCAGACCCAGATGGGAAGTGGGAAGTGGGAATAGGCTGGGAGGGAGGAACGTGGGCCAGTCGGTGACCTTGCAGGATAGCAGCAGGAACAGAAATTCAAACCATTCAACCACATAAGCATAAAACCATAAAACTTTATAGTGTAGACCGGAATCGAACTTTCTAGGTCAACACATTTGCGCTCTCACTCTCCCTTTCTCTCTCCATCTTCTCTCTCTCTCCAACCTCTCTCTCTCTCCCTCTCTCTCTCTCCCTCTCTCTCTCTCTCCCTCTTTCTCCCCTCTCTCTATCTCCCACTCACTACATTCACCCTCTGCTTTTTTCTCTCACGTTTTCTTGCTCTCTCTCCCTTTCTCTCTCCCTTTATCTTTCCCCATCTCTTTTACTCTCTTCCTCTCCAATTTCTCTCTCTCTCTCTCTCCTTTCTTTCTCCTCCTCGCTCCCTTCATAACTCCCTTTCTCCCTCATTCTTCCTTTCTCTCTCTCCCTCTCTCTATCTCTGTTACCACATTCTCTCTCCCTCATTCTCTCTCTTTCCCCTCTTTCTTAGTTACCGCATTCTCTCTCTCTCTCTCTCTCTCTTTCCCTCTCTCCCCCTCACTTTCTCTGTTATGACATTTCCTCCCACTTTCCCTCCTTCTCTCTCCTCTCTTCCTCTCACTAGACTGTCATTCTATCCCTCTTTCTATCTCTCCCTCTGCTCTCTGTTCAATGATCTACACATTCTTTCTCTCTTTCTCTTCTCTCTCCGAAGAGAAGCTGAATGGGCCTCCTCCTGTTCCTGTGTAACAGGCTCGAGAGGGGCTGAATGGGCCTCCTCCTGTTCCTGTGTAACAGGCTCGAGGGGACTGAATGGGCCTCCTCCTGTTCCTGTGTAACAGGCTCGAGGGGGGCTGAATGGGCCTCCTCCTGTTCCTGTGTAACAGGTTCGAGAGGGGCTGAATGGGCCTCCTCCTGTTCCTGTGTAACAGGCTCAAGAGGGGCTGAATGGGCCTCCTCCTGTTCCTGTGTAACAGGATCGAGGGGGGCTGAATGGGCCTCCTCCTGTTCCTGTGTTCCTATGGAAGGTGGGGTATGTACCCTGGGGGAGTTTGCACTTTGGGCTGAGGGTGTTGGCCGTGAGAGGTGGTGGGCTGTAGAAGTGTTTATCTCCGTGTGCAATTATCTGCTCACTGTCCTGTCACCTGTTTGCAGGAGATGGTTAGATTTGATGTACTGGGTCACAGGAAGTCGAGCCCTGGGCTCAGCACGGTAAAATTAGCATCAAAAGCAAGTGGCTTTACTTATCAAAATGAACAATCAAATTGTTTACTGGCCTTGAGCAAAACATGTCACCACAATGAGTGGAGGGGACAATGGATTTCATAATTGTAGAGGGAGCTTTACTCTGTATCTAACCCCGTGCTGTACCTGTCCTGGGAGTGTTTGATGGGGACAGTGTAGAGGGAGCTTTACTCTGTATCTAACCCCGTGCTGTACCTGTCCTGGGAGTGTTTGATGGGGACAGTGTAGAGGGAGCTTTACTCTGTATGTAACCCCGTGCTGTATCTGTCCTGGGAGTGTTTGATGGGGACATTGTAGAGGGAGCTTTACTCTGTATCTAACCCCGTGCTGTACCTGTCCTGGGAGTGTTTGATGGGGACATTGTAGAGGGAGCTTTACTCTGTATCTAACCCCGTGCTGTACCTGTCCCTGGGAGTATTTGATGGGGGACAGTGTAGAGGGAGCTTTACTCTGTATCTAACCCCCGTGCTGTACCTGTCCTGGGAGTGTTTGATGGGGACAGTGTAGAGGGAGCTTTACTCTGTATCTAACCCCGTGCTGTACCTGTCCCTGGGAGTATTTGATGGGGGACAGTGTAGAGGGAGCTTTACTCTGTATCTAACCCCGTGATGTACCTGCCCTGGGAGTGTTTGAAGGGACAATGTAGAGGGAGCTTTACTCTGTATCTAACCCCCGTGCTGTACCTGTCCTGGGAGTGTTTGATGGGGACATTGTAGAGGGAGCTTTACTCTGTATCTAACCCCCGTGCTGTACCTGTCCCTGGGAGTATTTGATGGGGGACAGTGTAGAGGGAGCTTTACTTTGTATCTAACCCTGTCCTGGGAGTATTTGGGGGTTATTTAGGCGAATGGGTGAAAACAGGTGCGAAATGGATTCTGTGCTTGTACGATACACCCTTTCGAAAAGCTGGATTCAAGACGCAAATTTGGTCTTGACTGCGATGACCCTAATTTAAACTTGTCTGGAGCTGCCAGGGTCCATGCTCTCCCACTCCTCCTGCAGACCTCTGCCAAGTGTCCAAGCATTTCTCTGGTGGCTTCCATGAAGTGAAGTACTTACTCTTTCGAATTGAGAATTTACGGTAAAGTAAATGCTGGCTCGAATGTTGACGCAGTTTTGACAAAGTTTCCCAGAAAGTCTCCTGGTCCGTGTCAGAGATCCTCCTCCCAGCTCCAGCAGCAATGGCCATGACTGAGTGTCCCTTTAAGTGGCGTGTGTCCTTTTCAGGGGCGAGTGTCCCTTTAAGTAGCGGCTCGAGATCCACATCAGCGCCTTGTTTTCTCCGCACCAGCTGGGTTATAGGAGCATTTGCAGATGTTTTCAGTGGCAATCTGCTGTTTCCAGGGTCAGTCCTGAGAAATTGACCCTCATCACATTGCTGTCCGTGGGATCTTGCCGTGCACAAATTGGCCGCCGCATTTCCTACGTTACAGCAGCGACCGACCGCCCTTCGAAAAAGTGCTTCATTGGCGGCAAAGTTCCTTGGGGGCATCCTCAGGCCGAGACAGGCGCTGCGTAAATGCAAACTCTTTCTCAAGCTGAGACAGCTGTTCACGAAATCACCTCTTCTCCCTCGCAGGTCAACCCCAAAAGTCCTGACAGCGGGAGAAAAGGCCAGACTTGCAAACAGAATTAGTTCAGTAACAGCCCCCACGTCACTCAACAAGATTAGAGTTGCAGGACGGAGGCAGGTCTGATCAATGTTCAGTGAACGTGTAACTCCTCCTATACAAGTCACACTTGAGCTGATCCCTTTCAGTCGCGAAAGCAGGAAGTGTGTGCTTGAATAATGATATAAAAACATGTATATAAATCTATTTATTACTGGGGAACATGGCAACACCTGTCAGATATCCACAGACAGTGGGTCGAAGTGCCCGTGCCTTCGTGTTGGAGTGCCCCAGAGGGGACAAGAGAACAGTGGAAAAAGTTTACAAAGAGTTGCAGAAGTTGGTAAAACTTTGTCAGCACCCTCGGCTACTGCTTAAAAACAGCCCCCCGTACATCTTGGAGATCGTGCCAGAGACTTGCTCCCTCCTCAAGCTCATTCTCTCAAACTATGAGGCCAAACTCGACCTGCTGTGGGATAATGGCTATTTCAGTGTCTGTTTGCAGAACTTGCTGAATAAATCAAAGCAAGCCAGCAGACTGTTCAAGGAGGCCAAGGAGAAAATGTTCGAAGAGAAATCCTGTGCACGGTGAGTAAATACCTTTCCACATAAAATCAAGCTTGACTCTTTCAGTCTGACCTGTTTGCTATCCACTAACAGCTACACACACTAACATACACACACTAACACACACTAACATACATACACATACAAACACACACATGTACTTAACTTCCTCAATTATGTTTTTTTTTAGTTCGCATTTCTTAACTGCTCTGAATGACAGGAGGACTGGGCAGCCTGATACAGAAGGAGGCCATTCGGCCCACCGTGCCCTGTGCTGGCCCTTTGAAAGCATTATCCAATTTGTCCACCCCTCCACCACACCCCACTCTTACCGCCTCCCCCCTCCTCCCACCACCATCGTCCCGTAATTGATAGGATTACATCGGATCCACAGCGCAGAAACAGGCCATTCGGCCCATCTGGCTCCGTACTGGTGTTTCTGCTCCACACGAGCCTCCTCCCCCCTCCCTCTCCATCTCACCCTATCACCATATCCTTCTATTCCTTTCTCCCTCTTGTGTTCCTCCAGCTTAAATGCATTGATACTATTCACCTCAACCACACCCAGTGGGAGCGAGTTCCACATTCTCACCACTCTCTGGGGAAAGTGGTTTCTCCGGAATTCTCCCATTGGGTTTATTAGTGACTGTCTTATATTGATGGGCCCCGAGTTCTGGTCTCACCCCCACAAGTGGGAACATCTTCTCTACATCTACCCTATCGGGCCCCCTCATAATCTCAGGTCACCCCTCAGCCTTTTGTTCTGAGAAAAGAGACACAGCCTGTTCATTTTTTCCCCCAAGAATATACTTTAATCATGAAATTTGTAAAAGTCCATTCCATAACAGTTCAAATTAAATATTGCATAAAGTAGAATGCAAATCAGTTTCTTTCGATACAGTACATGAGGTCCCTCACAACTCAACACAGGTTATATTTACAATGTACATTTACATTACGTCAAACATTTTCTGGTGTCTACAGCCCGAGGGGTTTCCCATTGATCCAGCCCCTCAGTTCAGCTTGGTGGGGGGGACCTTACACTGTGGTCTTTCCCCATTGAGCCTTTGCTGCGGCTGCCCCAAGCTTTAGTGCGTCCCTCAGCACGTAGTCCTGGACCTTGGAATATGCCAGTCTGCAACATTCGGTCTTGGACAACTCTTTGCACTGGAAGACCAGCAAGTTTCGGGCAGACCAAAGAGCGTCTTTCACCGAATTGATAGTCCTCCAGCAGCAGTTGATGTTTGTCTCGGTGTGCGTCCCTGGGAACAGCCCGTAGAGCACAGACTCCTGTTTTACAGAGCTGCTCGGGATGAACCTTGACAAAAACCCACTGCATCTCTTTCCACACCTGCTTTGCAAAGACACATTCCAGAAGGAGGTGGGCAACCGTCTCTTCCCCACCACAGCCACCGCGGGGGCAGCGTGTGGAGGGGGCGAGACTCCAGGCGTGCAGGAAGGATCTGACGGGGAGGGCCCTTCACACCACCAGCCAAGCTACGTCTTGGTGCTTGTTTGAAAGTTCTGAGGATGGGGCATTCCGCCAAATGACTTTGACGGTCTGCTCAGGAAACCCAGCCTGTTTGTCTTTTTTTTTTCCAAAAATATACTTTATTCATAAAAATTTGTTTTAAAAGAAATGACAAAACAATTCAAATTGGACATTTCAGAACATGCAGTCAAGATCAGATTCTTTCGATACAGTACATGAGGCGTCTCACTACACCTGCCATTCCAGGTTACATTTACAATGTACATTTACATCACACACTAAAAAACATTCTCTGGTGCTTACAGCCCGAGGGGTTTCCCATGGATCCAGCCCCTCAGTTCAGCTTGGCGGGGGGGACCTTACACTGTGGTCTTTCCCCATTGAGCCTTTGCTGCGGCTGCCCCAAGCTTTAGTGCGTCCCTCAGCACGTAGTCATGTACCTTGGAATGTGCCGGTCTGCAACATTCGGTGGTGGACAACTCTTTGCGCTGGAAGACCAGCAAGTTTCGGGCGGACCAAAGAGCATCTTTCACTGAGTTGATGGTCCTCCAGCAACAGTTGATATTTGTCTCAGTGTGCCCTTTCCTGATATGTGTACCCTCACATTCCTGGTATGATCCCTATAAACCTTCTCTGCACCCTCTCCACTGCTTTTATACCCTTTTTATAATAGGGCAAACAAAACTGCAGACAACACTCTAAGTCTGGTCTAACTAAGGTGCGGTACAGGTTTAGCATAACCTCCCTACTTTTCAATTCTATCCTCTTGAAATAAAGCCGAGTGCTTGATTTGTTTTTTTTGTAAGTTATGGCCTTGCCACCCTGTGGCATAGCTCTTAGTGATTTGTGTATTTGTACTCCGAGATCCCTTTGTACCTCTAGTCGCACATGGACTCGCAACTTCCAAGTAACAAGTAACCTCCCTACTCTTCCCACCAAAATGTACTACCTCACGTTTATCCATGTTGAACTGCACTTGCCAATTATCTGTCCTATCGACAAGTTCATTAATGTCCTCCTGCAATCATTTTGCAGCCCTCCTCAGTATTGACTGTCCCCCTCCTCAATTTGCTGTCATCCGCAAATTTAAAGACTGTGTTTTTGATTCCAAAGACCATATCGTTAATCTGAATGGTGAAGGTCAGTGATCCCGGCACTGATCCTTGCGGAATACCACCTCCCACCTTCTGAAGAACTACCCTTTACTCCCACTCTCTGTTTTCTGTCTGGAACCAGCTACCAATCCCTTCTGCCACATGTCCACTGACTCCACATTCCTTGACCTCATTCGTTCGTCTATTATGAGGCACCTTATCGAAGGCCTTTTGAAAGATCCAGATATATTACATCGACTGCGTTACCTTTGTCTACTCTCTCTGTCACGTCCTCACCAAATTCAATAAAGTTGGTCAAGCAAGATTTCCCCTTTTGAAATCCGTGCGGACTATTCTTTATTATAATTTCCCCCTTCCAGTATTTCTCCAATTCCTCTTTCGAAAGTTACTATTGAATCTGCTTCCACCTCCCTTTCACATTCCAAGTCGCAACAATTCTCCGCGGGAGAAAAGTCATTTTTATTCCTTCGAGTGCCAGATATTACCGGGATGATCTAATCGAGGAGTTTAAGATGATTAAAGGAGTTGGGGCAGAGTCCAGAACAAAGGGGCATAACTTATAAATTGGAGCCAGGCTGTTCAGGGGTGATGTCAGGAAGCACTTCTTCACACAAAGGGGAGTGGGAATCTGGAACTCTCTCCCCCAAAAAAAGCGATCGAGGCCGGAGGACACCAACTGAAACTGTCCAGACTGAGATTGATGGGTTTTTATTGGGTCAAGAGGGTTAAGTGTTACGGAAATGAATGGAGTTAAGATACAAATCTAGACGTGATCTGACTGAAGGGTGGAACAGACTCAATGGGCCGAATGACCTCCTTCTGTTTCAATATTCCTATATTTAATATACAAAATTTGCAGGTTTATAATTGGCAATTCTTTAAAAACTTTTTCATACATTTGCGACCGTCAGACAGAAAAGTGGAAGTGAAATTTGGGTGAATCTGTTTGTGGGTTTCCTGAATTTATTTTAAGGAACATTGACATTCATTTTGTGGGTTGTATTTCTTATAAATTACAATTGAATTCAAATTCAAATTTCACTGCGGGAGCTGCTTTTATCATTCGCAGCAGAGATGGTTTGAGTTATTTGAAGAATTCAGCTTTTGTGTTTTTAAAAATAAGTTTTTTTTTTGCATAAGTATCTGTTGTGACCTTTTATTGATGCATTTCATAAATTCATCCAATGGTTAAGTTATTAAACATTTTAGCTGGGGCTGGATGGTGTGTCATAATTGATTTAAATCTGGAATAGTCGAGAGTCAGACGACACAGATTTAAGGTGGTTGGCAGAACTGCCGACGGAGACACGAGGAAAAACCTTTTTACGCAGCGAGTGGTTGGGATCTGGAACGCGCGGCCTGAGAATGTGGCGGAGGCAGGTTCAGTCGTGGTTTTCGAAAGGTAATTGGATAATTATCTGAAGGGAAAAAATTTTAAGGGCTGCCGGTGGGGGGTGGGGTGGGGTGGGGAGCGGGGGCTGGGGGGGGGGGTGGTGGAAAGGGCAGGAGGAACGGGGACGAGCTGAGTTGCTGCTGCAGACAGCCAGCACCGACACGACGGGCCGAATGGCCTCCTTCTGTGCTGTAAAACATTCCGTGATTTGACCCCTCACAGTGCTGCTTGTGGGATCTTGCTGTGCGCAAATTGGCTGCTGCATTCGCACCAGAGGCCATCAAGTACTTTAGCGGCTGCAAAGGTGCTTTGAGACATTCTGAGGTGACGAAAGGCGTTACAGGAATGCAAGCCTGTCTTGCTGTGAATAATGTCATCCCTTTCCCAAAGGCGTTCAAAAAAACTTCCATTTTCAAATATTTCTCTATTTCCCCTGGAAAAGCCATTTCGGGATTCTGTTGCCGACGGAGCAGTTGATGTTCCCACCAGACCTTGGGGTTAAATAAAAGAGGCCTCTTAAACTTGTTTGCTGGTGTTTTGGGATGATATCTGCTTAAGTTATTGATTCTTCCAGCAGAGGGGATCTTTTCTCTGAAGCTCCTCCAGCATTTTGAACCCCTCGATCAGATTCCCACTTAACCTCCTTTATTTATTCTTTCATGGGATGTGGGCGTCACTGGCCAGGCCAGCATTTGTTGACCATCACTAACTTCCCTTGGCTTGCAAGGCCATTTTAGGGGGCAGTAAAGAGAGGCAACCACATTGCTATGGGTCTAGAGTCACATGTAGGCCAGACCAGGTAAGGATGGCAGATTTCCTTAGTCCGGTAAATCCAGGGCTGGGATACTGCATGCTCAAAGCCGGAGATTGGTGATGCAGACTTGGGATGGGGGGAGGGTGGGGGGTGGGTAGCGGTTACAGGAAATAATTAAACACAGGGGCAGGGAGGGGAAACAAAACAAGGCTTGCGAACTCTAAACCTGCTTGTACAGCACCAATGGACCAATGAGGGAGTCCATTCGGCCCATCGTGCCTGTGCACTGCATTCCAGACCGCGACGACCCGCTGCGTAAAATGTTTATTTAAAGCTGGGCTGGGGGCTCGGAGAAAATCGGGTGGAGTTTCTGCTTCACGCCACTGCCATCTGTCCCATTGAAAGGCCCATCATTGCCCCAGCAGGGTGTAGAGGCAGGCGTGGCTGCGAGGGCTTCTGCAGTCAAATAGCCTGGGAGAGGTTGCAGGCCGTGAATGGGCTTTGCTGGCTGTTGGAATCAAACAGCACCAAGGAGTGAGGGGAGAGAGGAAATTGTTGGTCAATGAGCTCCAAGCCCTGTGCCATTCAGCCCCGCATCCTTATCATTTGCTGTAGGTTTTGGCGGATGTTGAGCAAACCACTGCCAAGATTTTAACAATGACAAACCTGTTTGTTCGGCAGACAGTACAAGTAGCAGCTTAAAGCAAACAGCTGCCTCCCCTTCAATTAACCTTTGTCACAACATGCCCTCTCTCTCTCTCTCTCTCTCTCTCTGCCACCTTTCATCCTTGTTTTCAACTCCCTCCATGGCCTCGCCCCCTCCCTATCTCCGTAACCTCCTCCAACCCCTACAACCCTCCCTATCTCTGTAACCTCCTCCAGCCCCTGCAAACCTCCCTATCTCTGTAACCTCCTCCAGCCCCTACAACCCTCCCTATCTCTGTAACCTCTTCCATTCCCTACAACCCTCCCTATCTCTGTAACCTCTTCCATTCCCTACAACCCTCCCTATCTCTGTAACCTCCTCCAGTCCTACGACCCTCCCTATCTCTGTAACCTCCTCCATTCCCGACAACCCTCCTTATCTCTGTAACCTCCTTCAGCCCCTACAACCCTCCCTATCTCTGTAACCTCCTTCAGCCCCTCCAACCCTCCCTATCTCTGTAACCTCCTCCAGCCCCTACAACCCTCCCTATCTCTGTAACCTCCTCCATTCCCTACAACCCTCCCTATCTCTGTAACCTCCTCCAGCCCCTACAACCCTCCCTATCTCTGTAACCTCCTCCAGCCCCTGCAAACCTCCCTATCTCTGTAACCTCCTCCAGCCCCTACAACCCTCCCTATCTCTGTAACCTCCTCCATTCCCTACAACCCTCCCTATCTCTGTAACCTCCTTCAGCCCCTACAACCCTCCCTACCTCTGTAACCTCCTCCAGCCCCTGCAACCCTCCCTATCTCTGTAACCGCCTCCAGCCCCTACAACCCTCCCTATCTCTGTAACCTCCTCCAGCCCCTACAACCCTCCGAAATCTCTGCACTCCCTCCAATTCCGCCCTCTTGCCCATCCCCCGATTCCCATCACTCCACCATTGGCGGCCGTGCCTTCAGCTGCCATGGGGCCTTAAGCTCTGGAATTCCCTCCCTAATCCTCTCCGTCTCTCTCTCTCTCCTCCTTTACGTTGCTCCTTAAAAACCGACCTCTTTGACCGAGCTTTTGGTCGCCGGTCCCTAATATCTCCTGATGTGGCTCGGCGGTGGGGGGGGGGAGCAGATTTTGTTTTATAATGCTCCTGTCTTTATTATGCTAAAGCCTGTATATAAATAGCATTTGTTGTTATTATAAATAGTAAAAGGGTCTCCTTCTTAGTAAGCCCCTCGGAATTGAGGATGACTTGCTTCCACTCGAGCTCGATGGGTTCTGAGTTGCATGATCTGCAGACTCTGCCACATGAGGGACGGGTGGTGCTCGTAAGGTCAGGTAGATGAATAGTTTGGAGGTTTGTGCGCTCCCTCCGACACCTGGACTTTGCCTCCGCATGTTCCCGATTAAATCCCTCGAGGTTCACGATGCCTTCCCGAATGAGCTTTCTCCATCTAGGATTGCCAGGAGTCAGGGATTCCCAGGAGTCGACAGGGAATGCTTGATCTCTTCAGGGATGCTTTGAGGTCATCTCCAAAACATTCCTGCTGTCCTCCTGGGAGGGTCTTGCTGCAACCAGGTAATGAGTAGAACATCAGGAGTCTGGTGTCGACGACATGTCCCGACCAGCGGAGCTGGTTTTGGGTGATTAACGCTCTGATTAAGGGCTGGTTGGCTTGGGAGAGGAGGCCGCTATTGGACGACCTTTCTAGTCACCCGATTCGGGGGGGGGGTCTTGCGGAGTCTCGTCTGGCGGAACTTCTGCAGTGCTTTGAGGTGCCTGCTGTAGGTTGTCCAGGCCTCCAAAGCATATAGAAGATAGGAGCAGGAGTAGGCCATTCAGCCCATCGAGCCTGGTCCACCATTCAATACAATCATGGCTGATCATCCATGATCAATGCCTTTTTCCCACACTATCCTCATATCCCTTTATGTCATTTGTATTTAGAAATCTGTCAATCTCTGCTTTAAACATACTCAATGACTGAGCTTCCACAGACCTCTGGGGTAGAGAATTCCAAAGATTCACAACCCTCTGAGTAAAGAAATTTCTCCTCATCTCTGTTCTAAGTGGCTTCCCCCTTATTTTGAAATTGTGTCCCCTGGTTCTAGACTCTCTAACCAGGGGAAACATCTTAGCTGTATCTACTCTGTCGATCCCTTTAAGTATTTTGTAGGTTTCAATGAGATCACCTCCCATTCTTCGAAACTCTAGAGAATACAGGCCCAGTTTCCCCAATCTCTCTTCATAGGACAGTCCCGCCATCCCGGGAACAAGTCTGGTGAACCTTCGTTGCACTCCCTCTATGACAATAATATCCTTCCTAAGGTAAGGGGACCAAAACTGTACACAATACTCCAGGTGCGGTCTAACCAAGGTTCTATACAATTGAAGCAAGATTTCACTACTCCTGTACTCAAATCCTCTTGTGATAAAGACTAACATATCATTAGCCTTCCTAATTGCTTGCTGCACCTGCATGTTAGCTTTCAGTGACTTATTGACAAGGACACCCAGGTCACTTTGTACATCTACACTTTCTAATCTCTTACCATTTAAGAAATACTCTGCACATCTGTTCCTCCTACCAAAGTGGATAACCTCACATTTTTCCACATTATATTCCATCTGCCGCGTTCTTGCCCACTCACTAAGTCTGTCAAAATCCCCTTGAAGCCGCTTTGCATCTTCCTCACAACAAACATTCCCACCTAGTTTTCTGGAAGGACAGGGATCACTTCCGTCTGACAAAGCATGATCTTTAGTCTCGGGTTTGAGATCCTGATCCTCAAATACTCTCTTTCTCAGTCGGCCGAAGGCTACTCTGGCACACTGGCGGCGATGATGAACCTTGTCATCTACGTCTGCCTTCGCCGAGTGGAGGCTCCCAAGATATGGAAAATGATCGACATTTTCCAGGATTCCCCATTGATGTTGATTGAGGTGTTGTGCTGTGGGAGCTGGTTGGAAGAGGACTTTCGTTTTGCCGAGTGTTTAGTGAAAGACCCATTTTCTCATGTGCTTCGGAGAAGGGGTAGACAAAGCCCTGGAGCTCACTTTCAGAGTGAGCGAGCACGCACAGGTGGTCATCTGCATCGACGACTGAGGTCGGAGTGTTTTTGGTTTTGGATTGAAGGCCTGGTAGGTCGAACAGTTTCCCGTCTGTTCTGTAGACGATCTGCACACCTGTGGGTAGCTTGTTGGAGGTGAGGTGTGGCATTGCAGCGAGGAAAATGGAGAAGAGGGCTGGTGCGATGCCACAGCCTTGCTTGACCCGGGTCTTGACTGAGATCTGGTCTGTCCCGTTGGATCTGTGATCCTCACTAACAGAGGTCGTCAAAGGAAAGGGTGCAACCGATTAGTGACCAGAAGCAGGACCTCCTCGTGGTGACCGAGGACATGGCTGAGGTTCTGAATCAAAAAAGTGGATGATGCCAATATATCAGTGAGGGAGGAGGCAGTAAGGATATCGGATTGGATAAAAATAAAGAGGAGGTATGCAAAAGATTGGCGGTCCCCTATGTAGACAACGGATCTGGTCTGGATAGGATACGTCCTCAGTCACTGTAGGAAGTAAGGGTGGAAATTGCAGAGGCACTGGTCACAATCTTTCACTTGTCCCTCGCTCTGGAGGTGCCAGAGGACTGGAGAATTGTAAAGGTTGCACTCCTGCTTGAACAAAGGGGAGACGTACAAGAGGTATAAAGGCCAGTCAGGCTAATGTCAGTGTTGGGGAGACTTTAGGAGGCAATGATCCTGGGCAGAATTACTTGGTACTTTAAAAAGTATGGGCTGATCACTGAAAGTCAGCACCGATTTGTTAGAGGCACAGTATGTGTAACTAACATGAAATTTGATGAAGTAACAGAGAGGGTTGTTGAGGGTAGTGCAGTTGATGTGGTGGACATGGACTTCCAAAAGGCATTTTATAAAGTATCGCATAACAGACTTGTCAATAGAATTGAAGCCCATGGGATAAAAAAAGGCAGCAACAGAGAGGACGTAAAACTGGCTCAGGGACAGAAGGCAGGGAGCCGTGGTGAATGACTGTTTTTCAAACTGGAGGGGTTTTCCCCGGGGGTCAGTATTCGGACATTTTGATATATATTAATGACCCTCACTTGGGTATACATGGGACAATTACAAAGTTTGCGGATGAGACAAAACTCGGAAATGCAGTAAACAGTGAGGAGGATAGTAACAGACTTCAGGAGGACAGAGACAGACTGGCGAAAGGGGCAGACAGGCAGCAGATACAGTTTAATACAGAGAAGTGTGAAGAGATACATTTTGGCAGGAAGAATGAGGAGAGGCAGTCTTAAATAAATGGTGCAATTTTCAGCAGGGTGCAAGGAACCAAGAAGACCCGGGGGTGTTTGAACACTAATCTTTGAAGGTGGCAGGACAGGTTGAGAAAGATGTTGAGAAAGCAGATGGGCTCGTTGACTTTATTAAGAGAGGTGTAGAGCACAAAAGCAAGGAAGTTATGCTAAATCTTTATAAATAACAGGTTCGGCCCCAGCTGGAGAATTGTGTCCAATTCCGGTCGCCAGAACTTTAGGAAGGATGTTGAGGTCTTGGAGAGGGTGCGGAGGGAGATTTACTGGAATGGTCCCAGGGATGAGGGACTTCAGTTAATGTGGAGAGACTGGGAGAAGCTGGGATTGTTCTCCTTAGAGCAGAGAAGGTTAAGGGGGAGATTTAATCGAGGCGTTCAAAATCACGAGGGGGTTTTGATGGAGTAAATGAGGAGAAACTGTTCCCAGTGACAGGAGGGTCGGTAACCAGAGGGACACAGATTGAGGATAATGGGTAAAAGAACCAGAGGGGGGGAGATGAGGAGAAATGTTTTTACACAGTGAGTTGTTGTGATCTGGAACGCGCTGCCTGAAAGGGCGGTGGAAGCAGATTCAATAGTAACTTTCAAAAGGGGGAATTGGAGAAATACTGGAAGGGGAAAGATTTGCAGAGCGATGGGGGAAAGAGCGGGGGTGGGGGAGGGGCTAATCGGATAGATCTTTCATGGATGTGTGTGTTTACAGATGTCCCTGTATTTCTAGGTGTATATCCAAATATGTGCGTGTGTCTGCGATCACGTGTGTATTTATGTTCATGAGTGTGTGTGGTAATGTGAGACTGTGTGTATAAATCAGTGAGGGTATGTGAGTGTTTCTGTGTGCATGTGATTGTGCGAGAGTGGGTGATGTGTATTTTTAAAAATCTTTTATGGGATGTGGGCGTCACTGGCAAGACCAGCATTTGTTGCCCATCCCTAATTGCCCTTGAACTGAGTGTCTTGCTCGGCCATTTCAGAGGGCATTTAAGAGTCAACCAAATTGCTGTGAGTTTGGAGTCACATGTAGGCCAGACCGGGTAAGGACAGCAGATTTCCTTCCCGAAAGGACGTTAGTGAACCAGATGGGTTTTTACAACAATCGACAATAGTTTCATGGTCACCACTAGACTAGCTTTCAATTCCAGATTTTTTAAAATGAACCTATTAATTAATTGGAGTTAAATTCCACCAGGGATTTGAACCCATGATCCCAGGACATGGTCTAAGCCTCTGGATTACTGGTTCAGTGACATTACCGCCCACCACTGCCTCCCAATTTGTGTGGGAGTGAGTGTGAGAGTGTGTGTATGTGTATGTGTGCATGAGTGAGTTTGTGTGTGAGAGAGTGTGAGTGTGTGAGTTTGTGTGTGTAAGTGAGTGTGTGTATGTGTGTGTGTGAGTGAGTGCAAGTGAGTGTGAGTGAGTGTGTGTGAGCGGGTTTGTGTGTGTGTGTGAGTGTGTGTGAGCAGGTTTGTGTGCGAGTGAGTGTGTGTGTGAGCAGGTTTGTGTGTGAATGAGTGCAAGTGAATGTGAGTTAGTGAGTGTGTGTGAGTGAGTATAAGTGAGTGTGAGTGGGTTTGTGTGTGAGTGTGTGAGTGTGTGAGTGTGTTTGTGTGTAAGTGTAAGTGAGTGTGTGCAGGTGAGTGTGCGTTTGTGCATATGTGTGTGTCAGCAGGTTTGTGTGTGAATGAGTGCAAGTGAATGTGAGTTAGTGAGTGTGTGTGAGTGAGTATAAGTGAGTGTGAGTGGGTTTGTGTGTGAGTGTGTGTGTGTGTGAGCATGTTTGTGTGTGAATGAGTGTTAGAGAGTGTGAGTTAGTGAGTGTGTGTGAGTGGGTATAAGTGAGCATAAGTGAGTTTGTGTGTGAGTGTGAGTGTATGTGTGAGTGATTTCAAGTGAGTGTGTGAGTGATTTGATCGAGGTGTTCAAAACCATGAGGGATCTGGACAGAGCAGACAGAGATAAACTGTTCCCATTGGTGGAAGGTCGAGAGCCAAAGGACCCCGAGTAATGGTGATTGGCCGAAGAAGCAATGGCACCATGAGGAAAAACTTGTTCACACAGCGAGTGGCGAGGATCTGGAATGTGCTGACTGGGAGTGTGCTGGAGGAGGATTCAGTCAGGGCCCTCACAAGGCAACTGGACAGTTATCAGAACAGAAAAAACTTTGCAGGGCTACAGGGAACGGGCGGGGTAGTGAGACTGGGTGAATTACTCTTGCACAGCTGGCACGGAGACGAAGGGCCGAATGGCCTCCTTCTGCACTGTAGGCCGCAAAGAGAGTGTAAAAATAAAACTGGGCAGCGAGCAGGAATCTCGCACCATTGGCGTGTCATCTCTCAAGTTGGACAGGCGATAGTTTTGTACAGTCGCACTCTGCTAGTTTTAGTCTGCTTCCTGTGTAGAATGTTGGGGCTATCTAGTAGCAGTATATATTACAGAGGCCCAGTGGTCTGATGCATCTGCAACGACACTGTGAACTGAAAGGCCCACGCCGTCCGGTTGCCGAGGCGATGTCCAGTGAGGCTGCAAGGCCTGTGACTGATAGATCTATTGTTAACTTGTGGTGGACGTACTCTCGATGCTGAGAGTCATTGCTCACTTGTGTGTTGCTTTGGTGTCTGCCATATCAGCAAAAGTGTTAAACTGGCTGATAGAAATAACAGTCCTGTTCGAAATGCCCAGTCTTGCAACATCTCCTCCTCCTACTTTCCATACCCCGTTTTCACAGCTCTGTGGACTCTCACCTGTACCTGATCCCCCACCCCATGCTGTACCTGTCGTGGAGTGTTTGATGGGACAGTGTGGAGGGAGCTTTACTCTATATCTAACCCCCATGCTGTACCTGTCGTGAGAGTGTTTGATGGGACAGTGTGGAGGGAGCTTTACTCTATATCTAACCCCCGTGCTGTACCTATACTGGGAGTGTTTGATGGGACAGTGTAGAGGGAGCTTTACTCTATATCTAACCCCCTTGCTGTACCTGTCGTGAGAGTGTTTGATGGGACAGTGTGGAGGGAGCTTTACTCTATATCTAACCCCCATGCTGTACCTGTACTGGGAGTGTTTGATGGGACAGTGTAGAGGGAGCTTTACTCTATATCTAACCCCCGTGCTGTACCTGTACTGGGAGTGTTTGATGGGACAGTGTAGAGGGAGCTTTACTCTATATCTAACCCCCGTGCTGTACCTGTACTGGGAGTGTTTGATGGGACAGTGTAGAGGGAGCTTTACTCTATATCTAACCTCCTTTTTTTTCTTTCTTTTTAGGATTCCCAATCAGAGAGGAGCCAATCCCAGTGCTGTACCTGTCCTGGGAGTGTTTGATGGGGACAGTGTAGAGGGAGCTTTACTCTGTATCTAACCCCAGTGCTGTACCTGTCCTGGGAGTGTTTGATGGGGACAGTGTAGAGGGAGCTTTACTCTGTATCTAACCCCCTTGCTGTACCTGTCGTGAGAGTGTTTGATGGGACAGTGTGGAGGGAGCTTTACTCTATATCTAACCCCCATGCTGTACCTGTCGTGAGAGTGTTTGATGGGACAGTGTGGAGGGAGCTTTACTCTATATCTAACCCCCTTGCTGTACCTGTCGTGAGAGTGTTTGATGGGACAGTGTAGAGGGAGCTTTACTCTATATCTAACCCCCGTGCTGTACCTGTACTGGGAGTGTTTGATGGGACAGTGTAGAGGGAGCTTTACTCTATATCTAACCCCCGTGCTGTACCTGTACTGGGAGTGTTTGATGGGACAGTGTAGAGGGAGCTTGACTCTATATCTAACCCCCGTGCCGTACCTGTCCTGGGAGTGTTTGATGGGACAGTGTGGAGGGAGCTTGACTCTGTATCTATCCCCGTTTTTTTTTGATAAGGTGGCCTTTATACCCCAGGCCCTTTTCATATTTTTCATGACGAGGGGGCCTTTATTCCTCAGGCCCCCTTTATATACATATTTACATTTTTAAAATAACTTTATTAAAAACAGAAATAAACAAACACTCAAATTAAAATGCCATTCTCGGCGTCGACAATGCACTCCAGTCCCTGCGGTGCCCACCGGTCGCGGAAGGCCTCAAGCGTACCGGTGGACACCGCATGCTCCTTCTCCAGGGACACCCGGGCGCGAACGTAACCGCGGATGAGGGGCAGGCATTCGGGGAGGACGGAACCCCCGACGGCCCGCAACCTGGACCTGTGAATTGCCACCTTGGCCAGGCCCAGGAGCAGACCGACGAGGAGATCCTCCTCCCGGCCCACGCCTCTCCGCACCGGGTGCCCAAAGATCAGGAGCGTGGGACTGAAATGCAGCCAGAATTTGAGGAGCAGCCCCTTCAGATACTCAAATAGGGGCTGCAACCTCGCACACTCCGTATATATGTGGAACACGGACTCGTCCAGGCCGCAGAAAGTACAGGCGGCCTGGGAGTCCGTGAACCTACTTAAAAGCCTATTGCACGGGACTGCTCTGTGCAACACCCTCCACCCCAGGTCCCCGATGTAAAGGGGGAAGACTCCCGCGTAGAGAGACCTCCATCGGGGTTTCCCCTCGCCGCCAGATGGCAACGCGGACCGCCAGGGCGTGTCCGGCCGGCTGACGAGGGTGAGGAAGTGGAGAGTGTGCAGGAGCAGCCCGTACAGGAAACTCCATGTATCTAACCCCGTGCTGTACCTGTCCTGGGGAGTGTTTGATGAGGACAATGTAGAGGGAGCTTTACTCTGTATCTAACCCTGTGCTGTACCTGTCCTGGGAGTGTTTGATGTAGACAGTGTAGAGGGAGCTTTACTCTGTATCTAACCCCGTGCTGTACCTGTCCTGGGAGTGTTTGATGTGGACAGTGTAGAGGGAGCTTAACTCTGTATCTAACCCCGTGCTGTACCTGTCCTGGGGAGTGTTTGATGAGGACAGTGTAGAGGGAGTTTTACTCTGTATCTAACCCTATGCTGATGCTGAGGGGAAGTGTAGTAAAATACTAGAACCAATGCTCAGATATGTTTTGGGAAGTAGTAAAGTAACCCACCCCTGAATCATGCCTTTTTGCCTGAAACTAGTTTGCCCTGAGGCTGTGCTCTAAATGCTGGGAAAAAAAATAAGCCCTACGTGTTTTGAATATGAATGAGGAAACTGTTGAGATTTTCTGTCAGGGCCTGAGAGCAGTGGATGCAACCAGAAGGTTTCCTGGAGATTCATTGACATCTATCGCACTCTTGCGGAGACAATTTCATTCCATGGTGACTCCCTGGAGCAGGCCGAAGCCCCCAGAACAGTTTAGCCAGTCTAGGCCGAGGCCTTGTGTCTCTCCTGGTCACTTCACTAGGCCTTAAGCCTCCATTCTTTAGATCCACTGACTGCTGGCAGGCAGTGCCTCCTGTTGCCACGGGAACTTTGCTGCCCGTATCTATGGTAATGGAGGGAAATAGAGGGTAAAGCAAAAGGCGATAAGAGTGAGGAACTTAATAACAGCCAGAGAAAAAGTATTGGAGAAACCTAAGGGACTAAAATCCGACAAATCCCCAGGACCTCATGGCCTACAGCCTTGGGGTCGAAAAGAGTGAGATGCAGAGACAGTGGATGCACTGGGTATGATTTTCCAAAATTCCCCAGATTTTAGAATGATCCCAGCAGATTGGAAGTTGGCAAATGTTACACTGCTTTTCAAGAAAGGAGGGAGAGAGAAAACAGGGAATTACGGGAGAGTTAGCCTGACATCAGTTGTCAGGAAAATGCTGGAATTGATCATTGAGGATTGGACACTCGGTGTGGTTTTACGAAGGGGAGAACAGGTTTGACAAAGTATTAGAATTTTTGGAGGATGTAACTAGTAGGGTGGCTAAAGTAGATGTAGTGTATCTGGATTTCCAAAAGGCATTCGACAAGGTGCCACATAAAAGGTTAAGAGGATAATGGCTCATGGAGTCGGGGGTTATATATTAGCATGGGTCGAGGATTGATTGACAGACAAGGGGCTGAGAGTAGGGATAAACGGGGCATTTTCAAGTTGGCAGGCAGTGAATAGTGGCCTGCAGCAAGGATCCGTGCCCGGGCCTCAGCAATATTGATAACAAAGACAGAGAGTAATGTATCTTAAATTTGCTGATGATACAAAGTGCGATAGAAATGTGAGGAGGACACAGGGAGGCGGCTAGGAGATATCGATAGATTAAGTGAGTGGGTGACAAGGTGGCAGAGAGAGTATAATGGAGGGAAGTGTGAGGTTATTCAATTTGCGTGTAAGAATAGAAAAACAGGCTATTTTTTAAAAGGTGTGAAACTTGTGAGTGCTGCTCTTCACTCACCGCCTCCGCACGCTGCCCTCGAGGCCGCTGTAGTGAGGAAGAGACCATTGTCCACATCCTTCCGGAATGTGCCTTTGCAAAGTAGGTGTGCAAAGAGATGCAGTGGTTTTTACATAAGAACATACGAAATAGGAGCAGAGGTAGGCCATTCGGCCCCCCAAGCCTGCCCTGACATTCAATAAGATAATGGCTGATCTACCTCAGACCTCAACTCCTCTTTCGTGCCAGCTCCTCATAGCCCTCAACTCCCCAATATTTCTAAAATCTATCTACCTCCTTTTTAAATACTTTCGGTGATCTAGCCTCCACAACTCTCTGGAGTAGAGAATTCCAGACATTCTCCACCCTCTGAGAGAAGAAATTCCTTCGCATCTCAGTTTTAAATGAGAGTCCTTTTATTCTGTAAATATGTCCCCTAGTTCGAGATTCCCCCACCAGTGGAAACATCTTCTCAACATCTACCCTCAGAATCTTGTACGTTTCAAGAAGATCACCCCTCATTCTTCTAAACTCGAATGAATGAAGGCCTAACCTGTTTAGCCGTTCTTGATAAGTCAACCCCTTCATTCCAGGAATCAGCCTAGTAAATCTCTTTTGAACTGCCTCCAATGCTAGTATATCCTTTCTTAAATACAGGGACCAATTCTGTACGCAGTACTCCAGGTGTGGCCTCGCTAACACCCTGTACAGTTGTAACAAGACTTCCCTATTTTTAAACTCCAACCCCCTAGCAATAAAGGCCAAAATTCCATTTGCTTTCTTAATTACTTGCTGCACCTGCATGCTAACTTTTTGTGTTCCATGCACAAGAACACCCAGATCCCTCTGTGCTGCACTTTTTTGAAGTCTCTATCCATTTAAGTAATAGTCAGCCTTTTGATTCTTCCTACCAAAGTGCATGACCTCACACTTTCTTACATTAAACTCCATCTGCCAAGTTTTTGCCCACTCAACCTATCTATATCCCCTTGCAGATTCCTTATTTCCTCATCATAACATGCCCTCCCACCTATTTTTGTATCATCAGCAAATTTGGATATATTACACTTTGCCCCCTCCTCCAAGTCATTAATATAGATAGTAAATAATTGAGGCCCTAGGACTGATCCTTGTGGCACTCCACTAGTTACGTCTTTCCAACCTGAAAAAGACCCATTAATCCCGACTCTCTGTCTTCTGTGAGTTAACCAATCCTCAATCCATGTTAATACATTACCCCCAATACCGTGGGCTTCTATCTGATGCAATAATCTTTTATGTGACACCTTATCCAATTCCTTCTTGAAATCCAAATACACCACATCAACCGGTTCCCCTTTATCAACTCTGCTTGTTATATTCTCAAAGAACTTTCCCCTTCACAAAACCATGTTGACTCTGTTTGATTGCGTTAAGCTTTTGTAAATGTCCTGCTATTTCTTCCTTGATAATGGACTCTAGCATTTTCTCAACGATCAATGTTAGGCTGACTGGCCTCTCGTTTCCTGCTTTTTGTCTCCCTCCCTTCTTGAACAGGTGCATCACATTAATGGTTTTCCAATCCGCTGGGACCCTCCCGGAATCCAGTGAGTTCTGGAATATTTCGACCAATGCCTCCACTATCTCTGCAGCCACTTCCTTTAAAACCCTTGGATGCAGGCCATCAGGTCCTGGTGACTTGTCTGCCTTTAGTCCCATTAGTTAGTCAAATACTTTGTCCCTCGTGATAGAGACTGTTCCACGATCTTTCCTCCCATTAGCTCCTTGCTTATCTGATATCTGTGGGATGTTTACAGTGTCCTCCACCATGAAGACTGATGCAAAGTATTGGTTTAAATTATCTGCTATTTCCCTGTTCCAAAGAACAAAGAACAAAGAAAATTACAGCACAGGAACAGGCCCTTCGGCCCTCCAAGCCTGCGCCGATCCAGATCCTCTATCTAAACATGTCGCCTATTTTCTAAGGGTCTGTATCTCTGTGCTTCCTGCCCATTCATGTATCTGTCTAGATACATCTTAAAAGACGCTATCGTGCCCGCGTCTACCACCTCCGCTGGCAACGCGTTCCAGGCACCCACCACCCTCTGCGTAAAGAACTTTCCACGCATATCCCCCCTAAACTTTTCCCCTCTCACTTTGAACTCGTGACCCCTAGTAATTGAATCCCCCACTCTGGGAAAAAGCTTCTTGCTATCCACCCTGTCTATACCTCTCATGATTTTGTACACCTCAATCAGGTCCCCCCTCAACCTCCGTCTTTCTAATGAAAATAATCCTAATCTACTCAACCTCTCTTCATAGCTAGGGCCCTCCATACCAGGCAACATCCTGGTGAACCTCCACTGCACCCTCTCCAAAGCATCTACATCCTTTTGGTAATGTGGCGACCAGAACTGCACGCAGTATTCCAAATGTGGCCGAACCAAAGTCCTATACAACTGTAACATGACCTGCCAACCCTTGTACTCAATACCCCGTCCGATGAAGGAAAGCATGCCGTATGCCTTCTTGACCACTCTATTGACCTGCGTTGCCACCTTCAGGGAACAATGGACCTGAACACCCAAATCTCTCTGTACATCAATTTTCCCCAGGACTTTTCCATTTACTGAATTGGATCTTCCAAAATGCATCACCTCGCATTTGCCCTGATTGAACTCCATCTGCCATTTCTCTGCCCAACTCTCCAATCTATCTATATTCTGCTGTATTCTCTGACAGTCCCCTTCAGTATCTGCTACTCCACCAATCTTAGTGTCGTCTGCAAACTTGCTAATCAGACCACCTATACTTTCCTCCAAATCATTTATGTATATCACAAACAACAGTGGTCCCAGCACGGATCCCTGTGGAACACCACTGGTCACACGTCTCCATTTTGAGAAACTCCCTTCCACTGCTACTCTCCGTCTCCTGTTGCCCAGCCAGTTCTTTATCCATCTAGCTAGTACACCCTGGACCCCATGCGACTTCACTTTCTCCATCAGCCTACCATGGGGAACCTTATCAAACGCCTTACTGAAGTCCATGTATATGACATCTACAGCCCTTCCCTCATCAATCAACTTTGTCACTTCCTCAATGAATTCTATTAAGTTGGTAAGATATGACCTTCCCTGCACAAAACCATGTTGCCTATCACTGATAAGCCCATTTTCTTCCAAATGGGAATAGATCCTATCCCTCAGTATCTTCTCCAGCAGCTTCCCTACCACTGACGTCAGGCTCACCGGTCTATAATTACCTGGATTATCCCTGCTACCCTTCTTAAACAAGAGGACAACATTAGCAATTCTCCAGTCCTCTGGGACCTCACCCGTGTTTAAGGATGCTGCAAAGATATCTGTTAAGGCCCCAGCTATTTCCTCTCTCGCTTCCCTCAGTAACCTGGGATAGATCCCATCCGGACCTGGGGACTTGTCCACCTTAATGCCTTTTAGAATACCCAACACTTCCTCCCTCCTTATACCGACTTGACCTAGCGTAATCAAACATCTGTCCCTAACCTCAACATCCGTCATGTCCCTCTCCTCAGTGAATACCGATGCAAAGTACTCGTTTAGAATCTCATGCATTTTCTCTGACTCCACGCATAACTTTCCTCCTTTATCCTCGAGTGGGCCAATCCTTTCTCTAGTTACCCTCTTGCTCCTTATATATGAATAAAAGGCTTTGGGATTTTCCTTAACCCTGTTTGCTAAAGATATTTCATGACCCCTTTTAGCCCTCTTAATTTCTCGTTTCAGATTGGTCCTACATTCCCGATATTCTTCCAAAGCTTCGTCTTTCTTCAGCCTCCTAGACCTTATGTATGCTTCCTTTTTCCTCTTAGCTAGTCTCACAATTTCACCTGTCATCCATGGTTCCCTAATCTTGCCATTTCTATCCCTCATTTTCACAGGAACATGTCTCTCCTGCACGCTAATCAACCTCTCTTTAAAAGCCTCCCACATATCAAATGTGGATTTACCTTCAAACAGCTGCTCCCAATCTACATTCCCCAGCTCCTGCCGAATTTTGGTATAGTTGGCCTTCCCCCAATTTTGCACTCTTCCTTTAGGACCACTCTCGTCTTTGTCCATGAGTATTCTAAAACTTACGGAATTGTGATCACTATTCCCAAAGTAGTCCCCGACTGAAACTTCAACCACCTGGCCGGGCTCATTCCCCAACACCAGGTCCAGTATGGCCCCTTCCCGAGTTGGACAATTTACAAACTGCTCCTTACAAATCCTGCTCCATCTAGATCTCTAACACTAAGTGAATCCCAGTCAATGTTGGGAAAATTAAAATCTCCACATCACCACCACCCTGTTGCTCCTACATCTTTCCATAATCTGTTTACATATTTGTACCTCTATCTCACGCTCGCTGTTGGGAGGCCTGTAGTACAGCCCCAACATTGTTACCGCACCCTTCCTATTTCTGAGTTCTGCCCATATTGCCTCACAGCTTGAGTCCTCCATAGTGCCCTCCTTCAGCACAGCTGTGATATCCTCTTTGACCAGTAATGCAACTCCTCCACCCTTTTTACCTCCCTCTCTATCCCGCCTGAAGCATCGATATCCTGGGATATTTAGTTGCCAATCATGCCCTTCCCTCAACCAAGTCTCAGTAATAGCAATAACATCATACTCCCAGGTACTAATCCAAGCCCTACGTTCATCTGCCTTACCTACTACACTTCTTGCATTAATTCTCTGTTATCAATTCTCCAGTCACATTCTCCAAGGGTCCCACGCTCACTTTAGCTACTCTCTTTCTTATTATAAACCCGTAGAAGCTCTTGCTGTTTGTTTTTATATTTCTTGCCAATTTACTTTCATAAGCAATTTTCTCCCTCTTCATTAGCTTTTTAGTCATCCGCTGCTGGTTCGCAAAATTCCCAATCCTCTGGCCTACCACGAGTTTTCACCACTTTGTATGCCTTACTTTTTGATTGGATACTCTCCTTGACCACCTTTGTTAACCAGGGGTGGTTCATCCTTCTCATCGACTCCTTCTTTTTGACCGGGATAAATTTTTGCTGAGCGTTATGAAATAGATGCTTAAATGTCTGCCAATGCTCATCCTCTTAGTCTATTTTCCCAGGCCGCTTTGGACAACTCTTTCTTCATACCTCTGTAATTGCCCTTGTTCCAGTTGAGGACACTGGTTTGAGACCCAAGTTGCTCGCCCTCAAACTGAATTTGAAATTCCACCATGTTGTGATCGCTACCCCCTAGAGGATCTTTAACTACAGTATCTCTTGTTAATCCTACCTCATTACACATTACTAGATCTAAAATAGCCTGTTCCCGGGTAGGTTCTGTAACGTATTGCTCTAAATAACAATCCCTGATGCATTCTACAAATTCATCTTCCATGTTACCTCTGCCAATCTGATTTGTCCAGTCAATATGCAGATTAAAGTCACCCATGATAATTGTAGCTCCTTTCTTATACGCCTTCATTATTTCCCGATTTATACTTTGTCCTACAGTGAGGCAACTCTTCGGGGGCCTATAGACAACTCCCACCCGTGACTTCTTCCCCTTGCTATTCCTTATTTCCACCCAAACTGATTCCACATCACAATCTATTGCACCTATATCACCACCGCACTGATACCTTCCTTTATTAACAAACTACCCCACCTCCTTTTTCTTTTTGTCTATTTTTCCGGAACGTCAAATACCCTGGAATATTGAGTTCCCAATCTTGGTCACCTTGCAACCACGTCTCTGTAACAGCTATCCAGTCATATTCATTTATTTCTTTTTGTGCCGTCAGCTCATCTATCTTGTTACAAATGTTGTGTGCACTCAGATAAAGAGCCTTAAGCTTTGACTTTTTACCATTATTACTCATTCTGGTTCTAATTTCTTATGCTTGTATTCTCTGTCCCTTCCTGTCACTCTCTGATTAATGTCTGCCTCTTCACTACCCTGCACCTCTGCTCTCTCGTTACTTTTTGATTTTTGAAACTTCCCTTCAATTGAACCCTCCCCCCCCCGCTAATTAGTTTAAAGTCCTATCTACTACGCTAGTTATACGATTCGTCGGGACACTGGTCCCAGCATGGTTCAAATGAAGCCGATCCCAACGGAACAGTTCTCTCTTTCCCCAGTACTGGTGCCAGTGACCCATGAATCGGAACCCATGTCTCCCACAACAATCTTTGAGCCACGCATTTACCTCTCCGATCTCATTTACCCTACGGAAATTTGCAAGTGGCTCAGATAGTAATCCGTAGATTATTACCTTTGTGGTTCTGCTTTTTAATTTGCTGCAGAGAACAGTATCTATTCTCCTAACTATGCTATCCCGAGGTTCATCCCGAGCAGCTCTATAACACAAGAGTCTGTGCTCTACGGGCTGTTCCCAGGGACGCACACCGAGATAAACATCAACTACTGCTGGAGGACCATCAACTCGGTGAAAGACACTCTTTGTTCTGCCCAAAGCATGCTGGTCATCCAGCGCAAAGAGTCGTCCATGACCGAGTGTTGCAGACTGGCACGTTCCAAGGTCCAAGACTACGTGTTGAGGGACGCACTAAAGCTTGGGGCAGCCGCGGCAAAGGCTCAATGGGGAAAGACCACTGTGGCAGGTCCCCCCCACCAAGCTGAACTGAGGGGCTGGAACCCGTGGGAAACCCCTCGGGCTGTAGACACCAGAGAATGTTTTTTAGTGTGTGATGCAAATGTACATTGTAAATGTCACCTGGAATGGCAGGTGTAGTGAGACTCCTCATGTACTGGATCGAAAGAATCTGATCTTTACTGCACTTTATCTCATGTCAAATTTGAACTGTTAAGTAATGAA
The DNA here is from genome assembly GCF_036365525.1 of Heterodontus francisci. Classification (NCBI taxonomy): domain Eukaryota; kingdom Metazoa; phylum Chordata; class Chondrichthyes; order Heterodontiformes; family Heterodontidae; genus Heterodontus; species Heterodontus francisci. The sequence continues at coordinate 36,034,734 of NC_090409.1, read as the reverse complement.
TTTTTACAAATTTTATGAATGAACTATATTTATGGAAAAAAGAAATGTTGAGAGAGACTTGGGTGTGCTTGTATAAGCAACACAGAAAGTGAGCACGCAGATGCAGCAAGCAATGAGGAAGGTAAGTGGCATGTTGACCTTTATTGCAAGGAGTACAGGAATAAGGAAGTCTATTTACAATTGTACAGGGCTTTGGTGAGATCACATCTGCAATACCATGTGTAGTTTTGGTCTCCACATTTAAGAAAGGATATACTTGCACTGGAGGCAGTGCAGTGAAGATTTATTAAATTGCTCCCTGGGATGAGGGGGTTGTCCGATGGTGAGAGGCTGAGTAAATTGGGCCGATATTCTCTGGAGTTTAGAAGAATGAGAGGTGATCTCATTGAGACATACAAGATTGTGAAAGGGCTTGATAGGGTAGAAGCTGAGAGATTGTTACCCCCTGGTCAGGGAATCTCGAACACGGGGGACACAGTCTCAGGATAAGGGGCCGATCATTCAGGACTGAGATGAGGAGTAATTACTTCACTCAAAGGCTTGTGAATCTTTGGAATTCTCTACCCCAGAGGGTTGCGGATTCTCCATCATTGAATACATTGAAGGCTGGGATTTTTGGTCACTCAGGGAATCAAGGGATATGGGGAGCGGGCGGGAAAGTGGAAGATCAGCCATGATGGTATTGAATGGTGGAACAGGCTCGAGGGGCCGAATGGTCTACTCCTGCTCCTATTTCTCACCTTCTTATGTTCTAACTTGTACCAAATCCCATCACCAGCCCCCCACCCCCCCCCACCGCCCACCTGCTACTCGCTGGCCTACATTGGCTGGTAAAGCCTCGATTTCAAAATTCTCATACAGGTGCTCAAATCCATCCAGGGGCTCTCCCCTCCGCTCTGTCCTCCCACATCAAAGACCCCCTCGGCGCCGTTTCAGAGAAGAGCAGGGGAGTTATCCTCCGTGCTCCGGAAAATATATATCCCGCACAGTGGCGCAGTGGTTAGCACCGCAGCCTCACAGCTCCAGCGACCCGGGTTCAATTCTGGGTGCTGCCTGTGTGGAGTTTGCAACTTCTCCCTGTGTCTGCGTGGGTTTCCTCCGGGTGCTCCGGTTTCCTCCCACATGCCAAAGACTTGCAGGTTGATAGGTAAATTGGCCATTATAAAT